>NW_026651439.1:0-112174 GCF_028751815.1 Salvia miltiorrhiza | reverse complement strand
TGTTTTTCTCTCCCCTCAGACGGTGGCAACTCACCATCACCGCCCTTCGCCACACAGAGCCCTTCGATTCCGGCGACGCCCACAACAGTACAACCCTTCGATTCCACACAAAGCCCTTCGATTCTGACGCCAACAACAGTGCACCCCTTCGATTCCGGCGACTGTACAGCCATAGGGCATTTTCTATTCTTGTTTAATGAAGATTTTGTTGAAATTTCTTGTTGAAATCTGCATAATTTTGTTGCATTTTTTGGTTGTTACATTTTCTGTTCTTGATTACAGAAGAATTAGGAAAAATTTGCATAATGAATTGTTGAAATGTGCATAAGTTAGTTGCATTTTTTGTTGTTTAATTTATAGAATTCAGTTTTGCTAATTTTACAAGAATAATTAGGCCATATTTACTTTTTCTTAAACATGTGGGCCCTTACACTTTACAACACTAATTCAACACTCCTTAGTCTCCGTGCCCAAAAGAAATGGGACATGATTATTGGGACGGAGGGAGTATTTCAAATTAATATTTGAAATTTAGGGTGTGTTCTACTCCATTTGATAGATAAATTTATTATGGAAAAAGAAAGGATAATAAAAATTTATGCCTTTAATATCTTTTTTTCCTCTCATCTATCTATATATATATATGAAACACCAGTTTTTGTTCCTGCCAATTTTTTTCTTTCCTTCCACTATGCATTTTTCACATTTTCTCTTCCTCTGTTTGTTTTTTCACTATTTTTTTCATATAATTTCTCTCTCTTCTACTCTCTCTCTCTCACACTTTAGTGATTTCTTAAAAAAAAATTGATATATGGAAAGATATTCTATATGTATCTTAAATTAAAGATAATGACAAGATCTTTAATTTGGTATAAAAATAATAAAATTTGAATTTGAAACAAAATAAGTTATTGTAATTAAAAATTTTATGGTAATTATTTTTCTCTCTCCTATTTCTTTTTCTCTATTCTTTTGTATTTTTATCTCTTCCTTTTTTGGCACTATTATTATTGTTGTTATTATATCTAAATGTTCTATTTGTATAATTTAATAATTGTTGTTTATTATATATTTTTTTTCTCTCTCTCTCTTTAACTACAAAATTTTATCTCTTATCTTTTCTCTTTTGATAAAAAAAATTATAATTTAGAATGAATAAGTTATGATAATTTAAAGTTTTAAACTATTAGTATTTTGTTCTTTCCTCTCTACTTTAATGAGTGTTAATTTTCTCTTTAGTGACATGTTTACTTTTTTCTATTATATTAATTATTATTATTTTGTATTTTTTAGATAAAAATAAGTAAATATCATGTGTTTGTGTTTCAATTATTTTTTTTAATTATAATAATTTAAATGTAATAGAGGTGAAGGAATATATATTGGTTCATTTTATAACTCTTTTTTTAAAATATTTTTTTTGTATTAATGTAATTTAACTTTGTAGATGAAATTAGTATATATATATTAAAAATACAATTTCAAATATTTTTTATATTGTGAATTATTATTTATTATGATGCATCATACTTTATAATTATAATAAAATATAATTCTAATTTTCATTATCAATGATTATTAATTATTTAATAACTATAATTGTCATTACACTTTATACAAAGTTGAAAATTTACGTTTTCAAATCCAGAATTTTATTGAGTAATTGATGTCGTTTTAATTTCGATACTCGCCGTGCATAGCACGAGAGATTGTTCTAGTTTTCTATAAAAGAGAAGTTCACTATTTTTCATTCCTTCTTTTTCACTTCAAGGTGTGATAGACATAAAATTTTATTATCCCTTATTTTCACATGATAATATTATAGTATTATTATTATATTTATATACGTGATATTGAATCTGTATAGATTTTATTTTATATTAATATAAAAATACAATAACGTTTTTTGGGCATTGAACAGAACGTTAAATGCTAATTTTAATAAAGAGTATGTTACACAACTTGAGAGATCTAAAAGTAAAAGTCATGTGCATGGTTTGGTCAATCGATATCACATAGGCGAATTTTCCTTATTTTATTAAGTTTAAAATAAGTTTGCGTGCGCTGATGGTTTTGGACTTAGACATGGAAGAAGATTCTATTTTTGGGTGCCCCAAAAGTCTATTAATGACACCCGCCCTGCCTCAATTTTTTTCGAAATTTTATGATTTTAACTTAGATTGTACTCACTCCGTCCCCACGAATCTTGATACGTTTAATTTCGACACAAGAAATTAAGGAGTTGTATGTAATTAATAAAATATAAAAGTCGTAAAATAGAAGAGAGGAAGTAGAGAAAGTAATTTTTTTTTTTTTTTTGGGTCGGTAAGAGGAAGTAAGTAATAATTATTACCTTATTTGAAAATGTGTCCAGATTCGTGAGACGATTAAAAAAGAAATATGTGTCAAGATTCAAAAAGAAATATGTGTCAAGAGATGGAGTAATTAACATATTGAAGACGTCTTATACTTTCTCTATATTATTTTTAAATCGAAATTTGTTTTTCTTGCTGATTTGCAAGCTACCCCACAATACATAAATGAGATTACACATCGAGCATTTTGATAGCGGTTGTGGGTTTCCAACATCATAAAAAAAAATGATAAGATTAAGATCAAGTTATTTGAACTCATTTAAACCAAAGGCTTCATTAGGGCTGGGAATCGGGTCGGGTTCGGGTACCCTATCCGAAAAAATCGGGTACCCGAACCCGAAAATCCCCTAAACCCTATACCCGACCCCGACCCCCGACCCCGAAATTGAAATCGGGTACCCTAATACCCGACTCGGGTACCCGAGTCGGGTATTCGGGTACCCTAAATTACCCGAGTCGACTCAGTTTCCCCATTTCCAGTTTCCAGTTTCCATCGAAGAGAAATCAAAAACTCACAACGAAATTCCCACCAAAATTCAACCCCCACGAAATTCCATCCCCACGAAATTCAACCCCCACGAAATTCCACCAAAATTCAACCCCCAATCAAAACTCACAACGAACATTCCATCAAAACTCACAACGAAATCAAAATTCAACGATATCTGTTTATTTAAAAAAAAAAAAAAAAGAGGAAGAAGAAGAAAGCAGTAGCGCCTGTTGGAGCTTCGGAGGCGCGGTGCGGCCGGCTGCTGCGGGGCGAAGTCATAGGCGGCGGCGGAGGAACGACGGGAACGACTGGCGAGGGTCGAGGGTTATCGGAGGAAACGCTGGGGCGACTGAGCAAGGGTCTCGGATCTGGGGGCGATTGGCGAGGGTCGCAAACGTCGAGGAGACGGGAACGGCGGGCGGGGCGAGGGGCGCTGGGTGGGAGGCCGGAGATTCTCTGGAACAGCAGGGCGGGGAGGCGGAGACGGAGAGTCTCTGGAATTTGGGCGAATTTGGGAAATGAAGGGAAATATGGAATTTGGTGGAATTTGGGCGACATATGGGCATTGGGCGAAATGGCGAAGGGAATTAGGGAAATAGGGAATGTAAAATACATTTAATTAAATAATTCGGGTATTTCGGGTATACCCGATACCCGATCGGGTATACCACAATACCCGATTTTTCTAACACCCTAAATACCCGATCCCGACCCCGAACCCGAATTTTTCGGGTATAGGGTACCCGATACCCGATTTTTTCGGGTCGGGTATCGGGTACCCGATCCCGAAATTCTCAGCCCTAGGCTTCATTGTGGTATTTCAATGATGATCCTGTTTTTAAAGCTTTACTAGAGAAAAAAAAAATCCTATTGAATTATTTAATTAAATAATTTGATCTCACCAAATTTTAAACTACATAGTAATATTTTTATTACTCTCATCAAATTAAGAAAATTAACTATTCATGTTATAGAAATAAAACACAGTTCTCAAGGGAACATTCAAATGGACTTCAATATGTAAACAGTTAGGTCTAAGGTTCAAACTTCACCACTCTCCTTTAAATAAATAAATAAATACAATCAAATTCGTAATAAAAGGATAGCATAATCATTAATTTAATGAACTTAAATAAAACAATTTGTTACCAGAAACTCTAGAAGCTAAAAACATAGATAAAGACGGAAGGATACTGTTTACAAAAATTGTCTGAAAAAAAAAAACCAAACATATTCCTACCGAAAGCTATGGAAGCAAAAGAAGATGACTCTCTAAAATAAGATTAAAAAAATCGAACAATACTTAGTTTTTGATTTTTGTCATGTTCGTAGAGAAGCCAATAGAATGGTTCATGTTTGGCAAATTTTTCCGCTACTTCTTTGGGGTAATGATCTGGAAATCGAGCTTCCCAACTTGATTTTCCGATATTGCTCTTCGAAATTTAGTATAAATATTTGCTTGGTTTCCCCTTAAAAAAAAGTTAGAAAGAAAAACCAAATCAAACATGTTCCTACTAAAAGCTAAAGAAGATGAGTCTGTAAAATAAGATAAATTAAAGATCGAATAATACTATCTACGAAAATTGTCTCGCAAAGAAGTAAAATCTAACCAAACATGTTCATACCGAAAGCTATGGAAGGAAAAGAAGATGACTCTCTAAAATAAACTTTTAATGTCTAGCAGCCGACATGCCAAGCAAAAATTAATAATAATGTAAAAGTAATACTATAACTCAGAAGATGACTTTAAAATAAGATAGAACAGTACTGTCTACAAAAATTATCTAAAAAAAAAACTAAAACCAAAACTATGAAAGCAAATGAAGATGAATCTCTAAAATAAACTTCTATCAGTCTATGCTTACTTGATGTCTAGCCACATGCCAAGCAAAAATTAATTAATGTAAAAGTAATACTACTATATATAACTCATGGCCCAGACACTTTATGAGTTTATAAACCTAAAATTAACAATAAGTAAATGCAAAAATATTGGTTTCGTGTTATTATGATAATAAGTCTCCAGATTATTCACAAATTGCTTCTTTTTATTCTTCATTCCACTCGACTCCCTCGGCATTAATATCTTTAGTTTCTAACCCAAAATCAACTAATTATGAACATAAATTTGATAAAATAAATAATTTTCTCTTTCCTAAATAAGATAATTTACCATCCAAGAGGCAAAGGGCACCTTTGCTCGAGGATTTATCTAGGTAATTCTATAATGTCGATTGAGCTTTGAATATGGTCCGAAAATTAAATTTGCTTACTTGGAATAACAATTCTACAATATTCAAACCACGTTCACGTTGTTTTACTTTTACTTGCATCTAATGTCGATAAACAGTTCTAATATCTCATTGTATTTGACAAATGATTTTTTTTTCACTCCACGTCTCAAGAGTTGGTCTCATGTATACTCAAATGTATGAAAAAAATGGGTCGAATTGGGGTAGAGGCACGGGTCGGGACGAGCTGGATTTGGGCTGGGCAGTCTGGCTAGGCGAGGACTTGAAAAGTAATTATCAATTATTATGATGATAAATAATAATCAACAATAAATGTAATGTTTCGAAACATTACCTTTCTTTATATCAATAATTATTTTTTCTTACAGTAATGATTATTTTTTTCACAATAATGATTATTTGACAAAATAGTTAAAAAATACAAGTTCTCATGAGTAAATAAACATTACTTTTCTTTGTATTAATAATTATACTTTATTTTATTTTATTTTATTCTGCGCTATTTCAAAATAATTATTGTTATGATGAAAAGTCAACATGAAAAAAAATAATGTTTCTGAAACATTACCTTTCTTTATATCAATGGTTACCTTTTCTTACGATAATGATTACTTGACCAAATAGCTAAACGTACAAGTTATCGCGAGTAAAAATAATACTACTATTTTTTCATATCAATAATTATTTTTTCTTACAATAATAATTACTTGGCCATGCTATAATTAAAAGTTCAGGCTCTCATAAATAAAAATTATTTATAACTATTGCTACGTTTCTTGAAATCTTGAATATGAAATCTCAATTGTCGTGAATATAGCTGTAGGCTCCGAATTGAAATTCCAATGAAATCAAATAAATGAATACAAATAATTCTCATTAGAGAAGAGCTCGGTGCAACGAATGCTATTAATCCCTTATAGTACAAGAGAGGAGGAGATCTAGTAGAAAAGAGATGAGGGAGAAAGAAGGGAGTGCGGCTTGGGTTTGGGAAGAAAATGATACTCCCTCCGTCTCAATAAAAGTGGCCACTTTTTTTTGGGCACGGAGATTAAGAAGGGGATTGTTATGTTTTAATTGAGTGTGACCCACCAAAATTAGTGAGTAGTTTTTAGAAAGTGGACTACAATTGTTGACCAAATTAGTGAGCAATTTTGACATTTTTAAAAAGTGGCCTACAATTATTGACCAAATTAGTGAGTAATTATTGACTTAATTAAAGTAAACTTTTGCCATTTTTAGAAAGTAGCCACTTTTAATTGACACCCAAAAAGAAAATGTGGCCACTTTTATTGGGACGGAGGGAGTACTAATTTTTTTTATATATTGAATTGTTGGACCCGCTCCTACCCGCGTCCCAGTCCTAGCTCGACCCGATCTGTCTGATATATACACTCAGTTTGACACAAGAGTTTGTGACATCTCAAACCCAAACCTACAAATTAAAATAAAATGATAATAAATATAATATAAAAATAACTAAAATAAATAATGAAGATTTATACTTATATAGTCGAACAATATTTTGGATATATTCCGAGCGTATCTTTCGAACTCTGTCCGACTAGATAGGTATCTTTATCATTTGTTTTAATTATTTTATATTATATTTATTGTTATTTTATTTTAATTTGTAGATTTAGGTTTGAAACGTAAAAAAGAAAATCATTTGTAAAATATGACGAGATATAAGAACCGTTTATGAACATTAAGTGCAAGTCAGAGCAAAGTCGCGTGAACGTGATTTGATTATCAGAGTTTTTATTTCAAGTAAGCGAATTTAATCAAAATAGTTTTACTTCATATGTTATTCACGATGATATCCATTTAACTAAAAAAAATAGAATTGGGGATGTTATCCTATAATATAATTAAGAATGTAGCTTAGTAATAATATCATAATAGAATTGGGGATGTTATCCTAAAAAAATAGAATTGGGGATGTTATCCTATGATACCATTGCGGCTTCTAAAAACGGGCAGCTGACGGAAACGGGTAGCGACGCAGCTCAAGTTTGGAAGGCTAAGACTCCCCATAAGGCAGCTGTGACAGCATGGAGAGTCTTGCTTAACAGATTGCCTACATGTGATAATTTGCTTAGGAGAAATGTTGCAATTGGTCCCGAAGAGAGATGGTGTAACTCATGTGTGATGCAAGAAGAAACGGCGGAACATATCTTTTTGAATTGCCCCAAAGTTGAGATGGTCTGGGATGGAATTTTTCAATGGCTGGACATTAAAACAGCAAAGCCTAAAGGTATTACTCAACACTTTAAATCCTTTGTCTTTGGCGCTAGAAGGAAGAAAGGGAGAAAACTACTTCTTGCTCTTTGGGTTGGGATTGTGTGGCTGATTTGGAAATATAGAAACGAGAGCAGGTTTGAGGGTAGGGTCTGGGATGCTAAGAAGCTTGTTTTGGATTTGAAGGGTAGATTATGGAGTTGGAACAAAATAAACCAATTGGTGGATGTCAATGTTCCCTTCTCCTCTTGGTGTTCTTGTGAACATAAACTCGCTTTTCTGTAATACTCTTGGTACCTCTGGTACCTTGGGTTCTCTCTTTTCTTTGCCAATAAAGTTTCTCTTTCACTGATCAAAAAAAAGTAATAATATCATAATTAGATCTCTCAAAAAAATCATAAAATTAGAAAATAAAATTTATCAATTTATTATATTATATAAAATAGCTCTAATTGATATAATATAACATTAAAATAAAAATGAATTCATTTTATAGTTAGAGATGTATTAAATTAATGACCAAGATCTTGACAACACATTTTTTATCTAATGATCATTATTATCTAGTTGAATTTCAATAAAAATGTCTACATATTTTTTCTTTTAAAGTTTTTATTATTAGTCTATAAAGAGGTTTTTTTTTATAACTTTTAATTGCTTTTTATAGACCCATATTTAATTTACAATAAAATTTTAGGGGGTTAATTGGTTGCAAATTCACAAACTATTAGTGAATTTTGAACTCTATAAAATTGTAATGTAAATACATTAAACTTTAGGTCATTCTAAAATTTGCCCCGAATTTCAGTTTCGTCCAAATCAAAATTGATGCAGCGAAATTAAAGCTAATATAATTTACACAAATTATATTGACATAACTTATAATCCATTCATCCCATAATAGTAGGCTCACTTTACTTTTTCGTCTGTCCCACAAGAGTATGCACAACATATTTTTAAACATGATCCACCATAAACCCCTTATTTTATTCTCATTTTAACACTTATTTACAAATTTACCAATGTGACTCATCATTATTTCTCCACTTCATTCACAAAAGTGGAGCTATTTTCTCCACACACGACACACTCATAAAATTTATGACGAACAAACTAAGAACAGACTAAGTATACTCATTCGGACTAAGGAGCCAAACTAATAGAATATAAACAATACTAATATATGCAGTGGCAGAGCCAAACTTTTGACTAAGGAGAGTTCAATTTTTTTTAATAAAATTAATAATTAAATAAAAAATTAAATTAAATAAAAAATAAAAAATGAGATTGATTTAAATTTTTTGCTTTACAATCTATATATTTATTATTATTATTATTATTATTATTATTATTATTATTATTATTATTATTATTATTATTATTATTATTATTATTATTATTATTATTATTATTATTATTATTATTATTATTATTATTATTATTATTATTATTATTATGCAATACTCATTAAATTTGATATTATACTCATTAAGTTGACAATATTGTTATTATACCTTATTTTAAATCAAGGGAGAAGGTGCATATGAGCCCCTGAACATGACACCCCTATAGCCTATACCCCCCATGATCGGTCAAGGTGCGTTGACCTCCCCGAACTCTCGGAAAAAAAGGGTTCACTTAAACCCTCCGTTAAACGGAGGGTTAAACGCCGTTTTTCTTTTCTTTTCTTTTTAATTTTCGGCGGCCCCACTGGCAACAACTCTTCCAACGGTAATCTAATTAGATTTTAGGGTTCAAATAGCAGGAACCCTAAAATTCGAACCCATTTCAACAAATTGTGTGAATTCCTTAAAATATTGTGGAATTAGGTTAGCGTTTCTTCTGGAAATAAGTTTCCGAGCTAAAGGCATGAATTCGAACTCAGATTTTGGCTTCTCGTCGTCGCACGCTCGCCAGCAGATGGAGGACGACGAGGTTAAGTATTCTAATTGCAATTTTGGAAGCAAAAGGTTCAAGGCTACGAGAATGGCTTCATGGACGGAGGACAATCTGGGGAGAAGGTTCTATGGGTGTAAAAATTGGAAGGTACTTCACTTATGTGCATCAATCTTTTGGCTGTTGTAATTTGGTTTGAATAACGCAAATTGTAACTTTTTGCAGATAAAAAATTGTGGTTATTTTGATTGGTATGATGAACCAATTAGTGAACGAGGTAGAGAGGTTATTAACCATTTGAAGAATGAAAACATGAAGCATGTGAAGATGCATGAAAATTTGACTCAACCCACTGATTTTGAAGCAGAAATTACTTATCTTTGGACTGAAATTGAAGCTCGTAAAAAAGAGTCAAGGCTTGTTAGAAGGAGAAGCAAATTTCTTTTCATGTTTTTGATTGTATCTTAGCTTGTGATGATCAAGCTTGTTATGTTATGAAATGAATTATGTGTTGGTTGATGTAGCTTGTATTTTTTGCAATGATCAATGAAATTTATCTTCTTTGGACCCTATGTATATTTTCATCATCTTTGCCTTCAATCAAACTTTGCCTTCAAGAGAATGTTGACAAAATAAACTGTAATGACACCAACAAAATAGCATTGTATTCTCAGTCACTTGATCAAAAAAGAGACAAAAATATTCAAAGTCATTAACATCCAGTTGGCTAAGTTTTCATGCAAATACATATTCAAAAAACATCATAATAATTGTTGTGTTCAAATGCTAAGTTTCCACACTAAACTTAAAACTAGGAAATGACTTTTTGTCCTCTGGTGCTTCTCATATGTGGTTGCTCTGGATCCACAGTTTTTGTAGCTTGTTTTCTTGGTGCTTTAAATGGGTTTCTTGGCTGATCTTTCTTCTTCATTGATACTCCAGTTGAGGTGTTTTCTCCTCTCTTTCTCCTTTCTTTCCTTAGTTGAGCTTCATTTGGTATGGAGAATCTTGTGTTTGGGTCTGCCTCATTGGATGTGCCTTCATCAATCACAATTGGTTGTGACCCTTCGGGCAGTGTAAACAATCATAAAACAGTCTATTACATTAGGATTACATGTGAAATTTAGTAATGTAAAATGATGTAATCTTTATACTCACATAAAAGATCTGCCTTCCACTTTCCAAATTCACATAAAGACCTACTCCAACCACTTTTTTCTTCTTAGGCTTTCCAGATGTTGAAGCCTGAGATTTGTTGTTTAACTAGAATTACAATATAACAAGTTAGTGTTTGGATTAAACAAGATGAACAGTCATAAGCTATTGAATAGGAGATACATACATGTGTAGGCCTTTGAGGCCCGAACCGAACCGAACCAAAAAAACCGAACCATATTTTAAAAATAATAATGAAAAAAAAATACACCCACATCATCTTCCCCAACCTTCCCCACTCCCAAACCCTAACTTACCCTCCCCCACCTGCCGCCGCCTACCACCAGGCCGGCGCTGGCCGCCCCCTCCCCCCCTCCCCAGACCCCGTCGCCCTCTCTCTCTAGTCTCTCCCGCCGCCAACCATCGCCTGAAATTTTCGCTGCCAAGTCATGCCCTAGATCCCTTTATGTCCATCACAGTCTCCTCCCCACCTTGCTCAGTTTCCCTTGCCGCCACCACCGCCGACGCCACACACACACACGACCGCAAAATCAGCATCACGATCGAAAATCGAAGGGAGAGCCAGAAATGGAAGGGAAGCGGCACAAAGATTTGGGGTGAATGGCTGACGGGGTCTGGGGAGGGAGAGGGGGAGGGCCGACGTGGTCTGGGGAGGGGGAGGGGCGACGAGCCGACGAGATCTAGGGATGGGGAGAGGGAGGAGAAGGGGGCGGCGGGCGCCGGCCTGGTGGCAGGCGGTGGCGGTAGGTGGGGGAGGGTAAGTTAGGGGGTTTAGGAGCGGGAAAGGTTGGGGAAAATGATGTGGGTTTTTTTTATTATTTTTTTTCACATGTCAATAAAATGCTTAGATGTCAATTTTCGGCTGCCACCGCGTAATTTCCAGTGCCAGTGTAAGAAAAAACCGATGACCGGACAAAAAACGAGACAAAATGAAAGTTTATGTATTTTAGAGTTAGATTTTTCAAAATATGAGCAAAAACCAGTTCCGTGTAAATGTTATGGATTTACAGGCAATTATCTCATTAATTTAATTCATAAATAAGGACATTTTAATTTTTTATATAATTTAAAATTTTAAAAATAGATAAATGCATTACAATGTATTAGTGCAAATGACATATTGGTTAATTACAAGGAGCAAGTAATGTAGCAGTATACATTGGTCGAAAATACAACATTTGTTCCACCAATTTATTTCGCAGTAAAAAAAATTAAGACATGAATAGTTGTACAAGTTTGAGCGTTTTATTATGTTTGACGATTGTGAGGACCCGGCCTTGCTATTGGCGGCGGCGGTGACGGCATCGGAGGTTTCCGTTGCACTTTTTCTGAAAATGTGCAAACAATAAATCACAAATAATCATTCTCAATAAAATACTATAATTCATAAATAATCACAAATGCGAAAATGTATTAACCTAGCTCCGAACAATATACATGTTTCTCCCTATATATAAATAGGTATCGCTAAGTTTTTTATTTTTATGACGATGATACTTATTTTGTGATAATATTTTTTTTTCAGAAGCAATTTTGTGATAATATTTTTTAAAATATTACAATAGTACTTTCTTCCTATTACTTACTTTTACTTACAAGTCTCTATATATATTAATAATATTATAATTATAAAGTGTGTATTCTTACAAATTTGGATGTACTTATAAAATACTATTCATTTTAAAGGGTTAAGGTGCAGATAGGCCCCTTAAGTGGAGGCCCTTATAGCGTTTTGCTCCCCTTACTCACTGTATGTGCAATTTAGCCCCTAAAGTACCAAAAATCGCACATTTAAGCCCTTCTGACTTAACTCCGTTAGTCAACGTTAGTTAGTAATTTTTTTTTTATTTTTTTTAATTCTAATTGTGGGGCCCACCTCCATTTCTTCTTCTTCTACCTTTACACTAATGGTCGCCGACGACGACGATGATGGGGAGCTGGATGCCTTCCTGCATGATCTTGAGCTGGATGCCCGTCGACTCTTGGAAGTAACGGTGGCAGATCACCTACAGACATCGCGTTTCACGGATGCCCCGAAGCTAAGATGTCATCGGCTCCGTCGAATTTTAAAGGGTGTGGCGACATTTATGTCGTGCTTCCAGCAAAAGAGAAGGATAGAGGGGAAGCTGTTGCTGCGGGCCTAGGAGGAGATCATTGACGGAGGCGGCGTCCGCCGAGAACAGGAGGAAGGTGGCGGAATTTTGTTGGAGTTTTTTCTTCCCCTTCTATTTTGTGTGTGTAAATGTGTGGCAGAGGGAAGGATCAGCGCCACTGATTCTAGGCCGGCGTGATCCCAGCCAAGGTCGAGCGGCGAACGCGGCGCCGTTATACCTTTCTCCCGCATAAACCCTATCTCCAGTGACGGGTCGTGCGCGAGTCACAGAGACGAGCTGTTTTAATTTTATTTTGTAATTCTCTAATTGGAGTGTAAATTCCCCAATCTTTGATTTTTGTGGTTTTCTGATTTTGTGATAGTGATACAATGGCTGCAAAGATAGGTCCGGCGGCTATGTCCGGGGAATTTTGGCTATCTGAAAAAGACGGTGGTGTCTAGCTACGGCCAAGGCCAGAGAGCAGCTACAGGGGGCTTTTAGAATAAAAAATAAATAAATAAATTACTAACTAACGGTTGAATGACGGAGTTAGGGCGGAGGAGGTTAAATGTTCGATTTTTGGTACTTTAGGGGCTAAATTGCACACACAGTGAGTAAGAGGAGTGAAACGCTACAAGGGCCTCCATTTAAGGGGCCTATCTGCACCTTAACCCCATTTTAAATTGTAACAATAGTTTAATAAGTTAATACATATATATATGTACATAATTTATTTTTGTATAAAACGAACCACTCTTAAAATTATAGTATATGACAAATTTTGCGAGATATATCTATTCAGCAGGGTGGATATATACCTGTTAATGCGATTCTTGCTTGAATGGTTGATGGAAAAGCATGTAATGCTAAAATGACGATGATCATCATCCTCAAAAACTTCATATTTCCAAATCCACCCCTACTAATTAAAATGATCAATTCTAAGATTCAGATGTCTATTAATTTATACTGTGATAAGTAGTATATATAACAAGTTAACAACTAATCTTGTAGTATTAAATTAGTTACAAAGACTAAGACTAAGACTAAGACTAAGACTAAGTTTGCACGAAATTTACTTTTATTTATATTATAAAATCCACAAGACTCGATCTTCATTTGAATCATTCCAATTTCGCGTGTGGAATTCCATGGCTTCAAATTTCTCAAGAACTAGTTCCTTGTGTGAAACACTGAAACAATGGGTTAATTGATATATTAAGGGAGCGTTCTCTGTTGTTATAAATTTATCATATGAAAATAAAAAATAAGAAAAGATGAAAATAATTATCACATTCACTTTTTTTTTTTTTTTTTCATATTCTCTAGGGTGCAAAACATAAACATGGGAAAAGAATTGGGGTGAAAGCTTTTGGATATGTAGAAGCTAGAACATTGATTCTTTTGTAAGAATTGCAACTTTAGCTAGTCACAGAGTCACACAGAGATGAAGTAGAAGATTACAATGACTGTTACAGGGATCTGGAAGGAGATTTAGATTGGATACTGATCACTAATTTCTTCGCAGCAAAATACCGCAACACGGTGTAATTGTAGTATATGTGTAGCAATTGAGTATCGTATCCTCAGGGACAGAAACAACGAAATAAATCTAGCTATTCCCTAAACAAACTATAACAGTAGACATGCAAACGAATATGAAGAAGGTTTAATCAAAACTAAACTCAAACAGAAGCAAATAAAATTCACGAAGAAAAATCAAATAATAAAGACAACTGATCATAGGGTAGTAATTTCATTAACTAAATCCACATGACAAATCTATTAATCATATTAACCAATTTAATCCAGTTATGATGAGAGATCACTTAATTAATCAATCACTCTCGCTAGAGCAGCAACAATCGTAGATTAGTAAATTCTCTATCTCCGTTACGTCTCAAGAAAATCTACTAACTTCCAATAGCTCCTAAGAATATCTCTCAATGATCCACCTATCTCCGTTGGGTCTCAAGGTTAAGATCATATCACACATCCCTGAATCCGCTAAATAGCTATCTCCGTTGGGTCTCAAGCCGAATAACTACACATGCAAACTATTGATAAGATAATTCACACGAATTCAAGCACCGGGAATTATGAATCATAAACTGGAAGGTAAATAGGTACTAACAAATAAATCACATGAACCTAATTAACTATTTACAAACCCTAGAGTCAGAAAAGAAAACTAGCCAGACATATTAAAGTAAAACATAAACATAATAAAAAAGAAAGCAATCATAAAAATTGAATTAAATTAAACTGAAAGAATGATCTTGAATCTTCAATCCTTGCAGAAATTCAATCCAACCTCTAAAAACTGAAAAGCAATAATAATCTAAGCTATGAAACTGAAAAACTAAAGTTGGAAACTGAAAAATAAAGTTGGGAACCCTGAATAGGTCAAAAGAAGACCTATATATAGTACCAGGGTAAAATACAGAGTTTGAGCTCGAAAAAATTGATAAAATCCGAAAATCCCGCAAAATCCCGAAAATTCCCGTCTGGCACTATTCACTGCTGCGCGCGACTTTCCTGTTTCGGCCATATCTTACTCGTTCGAACTCGGATTTGCGAACCATTTGCGCCTACGAATTTATTCCTGTAATTTAATGTCAAACTCCATATTTCTGTAAAAATCATCAAAGTACAACCAAGTAACATATTTCACAAGATAAAGCAATTTAAGCATAAACCAATCATTCAACACTCAATTTCCTATAAAATTAACATCATATGAACATTAAAAACCATGGAAACATGAGTGTTATCAGATACACAACGATAAGACCAAATATGGTTGGAAAGCACTTTGAATCATTTGTGAATCTAAATAGTGGAAAGAACATTGGGAAGCTTTTGATGACGGTATGGGTTTGGACCATTTGGCTACTGTAGAGACGAAGAGATGAAAACAGATTTAAGGCTGCCGCGTGGGAGACAAAGAGTATCATTTCAGAGATTAAAGTGAGGACTTAGAGTTGGAATAAATTCTTTGAGATTCTTTCAAAGTAGCTTTCTTTTTCTAATTGGTGTTCCAATGATTTGGTCACCACCCTCTTGTAATTCCATTTCTGGTACCTTTTAACAAAATCGTTTCTTTTCTGATAAAAAAAAAAAAGATTACAATAAATGTTGCAGATGAGTCTAGCAGTTTTTAAATGAGATTATTTATGTGTTGAGATACAATACAATGATGTTTAAAGTAACAAAAAAGAATCGAACGAGAAGTGAGAAATCATCAAGTAAGCAAGAAAGAATCTAGAGCTGGAGTCAAGGAGGCCTAGTGAAGGGTGTTGTATCATTATAACAAGTACTCCAAACAGATTCAATCGCGTCCTTTGCTGCTACTTCCGAGCAACATGGATTTGCAGTTACAGACATGATTGCTCTTCGCTTCACACATTCTTGCTCATGCCTCTTTATCTTTAGATGGCCACGGAGAAGCTCTCGTTTAAAATGACAATCACCACTAAGATGATTTGCTCGAATCTCACTGCAGGCTTGATGAGCGCAATTAGTCCAGTCGAGATTAGCAGCACGACAGTCATCGTATGCATGAATGAGCTCGTGAATCACTGTTTGATCCACCTCATCTTGAAATTGCAAATGATTACTGCATATTACTATACCTATTCCTCTGGCGAATCCACCAGCAGCATTTTCTTTGCAATTTTCCGCCTTTATGAAATTGCTTCCGATGCCGCATCCAGATTTCTCCAAATTCTCCATCAGAAATTTCACCATTGGATTTGTGAAACTTTTCTGGATCAAATCCTGGCATTCCCCCAACGTCATTCCGGCAGAGGCCGAGGAGGACCCCCCACCACCAGATGATAGCGGATCGTCTCCCATGATTTCAGTAGCAGTTCACTATTTCTGTTATGGGATAGAGAGTGTAATAATGTGATAGGAAAACCAACTGCAAAAGTTAAAGTTCAAATGACAAAGGTACGTTTTTTAATAAAAAATTATAATTATATAATATCTTCATAAAGTCAGGTTGTATGAAAACTTATATGTGAGTATCCACTATTTTTTAAGGAGTATGTGGTTCCAAATGAGATTCTAGATGCCCTACTACAAAAAAAAATACATGTTCAATATTAAGGCCCCTCTTGGTCTTGGTGAAGGCTGGAGATATAATAAAGCTTATAGTGTCTCAACTCTAGCAACAAACCCTAATGTCGTTGCTAGGTACTCTACTAACTGCTCGGACAGCCATCAATCTAATTCAGTTTGAGATTGAGGTTATGGATACAATTGGAGAACAGACAACTATTGCTGCTCAATCAAAGCTCGAAGATGAGAGTGAATGGATTGGTAATGTAGTAATTAAAAGAAGTCTAATGGATGAATTTTCTTCCACTAAACCAGCAAAGAAAGCTAAAATTGAAATCAAGCAAGAGAAGGACTAGATGTTGCAGGGTTCAGTCTTTTATTTTTTGTCTAAGGCTGTCACTCATTTTGAGATTAGGACAAATATCCTAAGTTCTATTATGTACTCCTTGAAGCCTGTTTTTTGTACTTAAATCTAATTATTGAGGTTTATTAAAATTATTATCTTTTTTAAAAATTATACTTATATGCACAGTAGGAAACAATAGTAACGAATCATAGGTTTGTAATACTTAAAATACTAAGCAAGCATAACATAAGAATTATAATCAACATAGATAATGACATACTAAATATGTGTATAATGAACATACTAAGTATGTGCATAATCAACATTCTAATGACTATCATCAATAAATATGCAAACTTAATAGCACCCCTGACTTTCTTTGTCGCATGTCAAAATAAAATGCAATTTTGTGTAACCATAGCATCAAACAAATATATTTCAATATCAGTGTTCACTAATTTAATTGTTTGATCCATACTATAAAAATAATTGTATGTTTGAGGTTTTAAGTGAGTATAATAGATATGTGTTTGATTGTTTGCATCTTTCAATAACAGTGTTCACTATTGATTTATGTTTGATTCCTATGAAATTATTAATTCATCCAAAGAAAGATTTAAACTCATTAAAAGAGTTACAATTTTATTCCCTTGTAATAAATTTACCTAGGATGATCTATCTTCGTGTAGTCAGATAAAAGCACTCGAAGCTTAAATGATAAACTGGATTGTTAAAAGTTGTTGTGAAAATCTGTTCATGGCCATCTGATGTTGCTGTAGCACTTGGTTTGGAGTTTGATAAACTATTTCAGAATGGATAATTCATTTCAGAATAGACAGTATTATAAACTATTTTAGTGTGCCAATATTAAAAGTGAATTTAATCTAAAAAGGTATTCCTAAAGCCTATTATAGTTTATCTTGGGGATTACACTAATAAGTAGTATGTATTAAAGTCTGAAATGCAACTCTGTCTTGGGCATCTTAACAGACATTTAAAAAAAAACCATTATTATCTTTACAAACATCAACCAAAAAACATCACATCTAAATCTGTAAACCAAAATCTCTATTGTACTTAACATAGTAATCAAACAAAGAACATCAGTCAATTCAGACTTCAGAGTTCAGAGTATTCACAAAGTTTCAATCAAGTAAAGATTAGGAAGATAGCCAAATTTACTACAATGGGGAAGTAACACAGGTTTCATACGAGTGAATGTAAGCATGCACTATCTATCCCAAGACTGCCCTCTTTTTTCCACTTAGTTATTCTAATACAATAGATGAAATATTTTCCTTCTTACCAACTCAGTTGCAATATTCAAGTGTCTTGGCTTGAGTTTTTTTAAATTCACTTCTAGGTTTAGCTTATGAAGGGAGAAGTTCATATTGCAATTAGAGGTGTAAATTCAAATAGGGTCGAAAACATACTCAACACAAATATTACCACAAATCCACGACAATGAAAAAAATTAGAATTAGAATTTGTAAAACATAAGGTGAAAAGCTTAATCACCTTATTGGTTTCAAGCAAAGTATTCAAGATATCAAGTTACAGACTAATAGGTTTCTTAACATCTTAATAAATTGAATGACTTACTGCTGGCTGACGGAGGCGGACTGCCGTCTGCCGGACTGGACTAGTGCTGCGGTGCAGCTGGGCGGACTGCTGCCAGAGGAGACGGGGCGGCGGCGGCGGCGGCGAGAGAGTGAGAGAGAAGCGGGCGGGAGCGAGAATTTTGGGCTGAGTTTTAATCTTAAATTTTACTAGTATTATACCCGTGCTCTGCACGGGCCGATTATTAATACGTATTTATCATATATAATAGTAGCAATATATAATTTTTAATATATATTTAAGTGATATAAAACAAAATACAAAGTAAGTAAATGAAAATGAAAATTTACATTACATAATACTCCAGCATTTAGTTAGATTATAGTTAGATTATAAGATAGTACAACATAAATAGTCGCGAATCCAGCATTTGTTAATAGGAGTTACAAAATTTATTGAAGTACAACGTATGCAAATATCTAGATGACCCGAGCCAATTTTTTTGAGCATTCTGCCCGTTCATATGTATATGTAAGTAGAACCTTAATGGGTTTAGAATTAGAATTAATCACTTAATTGTTTGCAATTTCATTAATTCAATAGCAAGTATATTAAAAGCATATAAAGACATACTTCTATGCATATTATTTTAGAAATTGTTTTATCTTCTAAACAAATAAACTAATTTCATTATTAATAGTTCGTAATTTACTTTTACGCGAGGATTGACTCAAATTCAATATTAAAGCTTATCTAATTAGAAACAAAAATGAGACGAAAATAACATAAATTTAAAACTAATAGAACAAATCACTGTAAATTGTTAAACTTTTTACGTAATAATAGAACAAATCACTGTAAATTGTTAAACTTAACTAACTAATATATTAACACACGCTAATATATTAGTAATAGCAAATACAATTAATTAGTATTAAGTAATAACTAATACCAAAAAAAATGATGATAATTTTTTGAATGCAAATATTTTTTTTATTGAAACTATTTGTACAATATTGATGATTTTTAAAATAATTTTATTTCTTTATAAATTATTTATAGACACTAATTAAAGTATACTATCACAAACCAACTATAAAATAAATATTATAATTAACATCACTTTTTTTGTGGTTGTTGGAGATTGGAGAGATTCAAATATCTGCATAGAAGATTCAAAAATATCAGTTAGGAATGTCATATGTTTAGATTTTATTGTAATAATAATTGGCTAGTAAATAACAGAAAATTAAACAAAATAAAAATAGAAAGACCACTTAAAAACTACTCCATAAAATACAAAATAACATAAAAAAAATTAAAACCAAGAATAGAGATAGAAAGTTTGCATAGTGAAGTATGGTGTGAAATGATTCACACTCAGCTGGTTTCCGATGATGTACATTCTTCCTCTGTTCGCATGGTGCGATAGCTTGTCCTGAGTTGTTTGTTCGGTGCTTGGTGGGAACCGGGGAGATTTGGGGGTGATGGTACGGCCGGAACTTCCGAAGTCTCCTCAACTCAGTTTCCACCGCACCTTGTTTCTTTCATGTTTTCTTTGTATCTAGACGGGTACTCTTTATCCTCGTTTTGAGGTTTTAATGAGGCTCGGCCCTGGTCTTCTCTTTGGGTTTTTTTTAGGTTCCGGTTTCTTTAATAAAATTTCAATTCAGCAGTGTGAAATGATTCACTATTTATAGGCTGATTATTCAACAAATTGGCTCCAAACTTGATTGTTTCTAAATTTCAAATGGTGGTTTGGACGCCAATTTTGGAGCTAAATTTGATGTAAGAAGTAAAAGGGAACAATTATACCCACTGGATTTGCAGCCAAATACTCACTGGATAAAACAATGTTGCAATTGGCGGAAAACACATTCCCCCACAAATCTTTGCTTTAATATTAGTATAGATGTCTTACACAATGTAGAATGGATGCACCACAATTCACAATTACTTTGCGAAATGGCCATAGCTCAAAGTACACAACACAGTACTTGGTAATTCTTACCACTAAATTTTCAATAAGTTTTTCTGAAAGTTGTATTTCTGTATAATCAAATGCAATGAACTAACGATTTCAAACTTTATTTAGTTAATTCCACAGCCATTTCATATAGAGTATGAAGCCTACTTCATAATTGATGTCAGCAAAAAATTGAGTTTAAAAAAGGTATTGTTGAAGGTGAAAATAAGAACGGGGAATATGATGATGTGTCTATGATGATGCCACCAAAAACCTTAAAATTAGGATGCACTGTTTGAGATGGTCTAAATGAATATGTTATTTAGCTCATTGAGATATCTCATCATAATACAATCCATGCAATAAGTAGTATTATTTTCCCTATAATTTTTAGAAGTGAGCAACGTGAATTGCTATAGTTAGAGCACCCACAGTGGAGACCTGATAAGGGGAACTCGAGTAACCCCCGAGATCGGGTCACCCACTGCAGCCCCAACACACTCGAGTCTGGCCTGATCTCCCTTTTTGGCACCGCATGTGTTACACGCGCCATTAAAGAAAAAAAAAATCGAATTTAAGGCTAATATAGTCGTTTCTCCCCTTTTGTTTTTCTCCCCCCCTTTTTTTTTCCTTCTATAAATACCTCCACTCATTTCTTCATTCACATACACAAATAATTCTCTCTTTCATTTTATTTTTAGGATATGTTTTTAAATTTTTAAAATTAATGTAATTTTTAGGATTTTAAAATTAATGCAATTTAAATTTGAAGTAAATTGTGGAATTTAAATGTGTGCAATTAAAATTAAATGAAAAAAACCAAAATCAAAACTAAAAAGATCAG
This sequence comes from Salvia miltiorrhiza, assembly GCF_028751815.1. Lineage (NCBI taxonomy): Eukaryota > Viridiplantae > Streptophyta > Magnoliopsida > Lamiales > Lamiaceae > Salvia > Salvia miltiorrhiza. The sequence continues at coordinate 90,873 of NW_026651439.1, read as the reverse complement.
GTCAGCTATCATGTCATCCCACACTGCAGGCTCTTTGACCCAATGTGGTCCCCATCATTATCAAGTCACCCGCCACTGTTGATGCTCTTATACAAACTAAATTCACAAAATAGTAAATTTTTAATTAAAAATTTTCCATAGTTTTCAGTTATGCCCTTTCTAATTGAATTTACTTACACATACTTATGTTATATATATACCTACCATATATATATATATATATATATCATATTGGCAACCGTTATTTTTTTTATGGACTTTAAAACAATTTAATTTTATTGTAAATGTTGATTATGCGATTATTAACTTCAATTATATTTATTTTCTTAAATGAGACTATATAACATCTTGCAAATTATTTTAGAAACTGTAATTATGAAATATTTCAAACACTATAGTCTTAACCTTAAGTAGCCGGATTCCAAAGAACTTTTCTAATATGAAGTTCTTTAGTAGCTGGATTATACGATACACAATTTTCAGCCATTTGAATAAACGGCATTTTATATTCAGACGGAGTAGTCCAATATTATATGTGTGACGATACCAAAAATACATAAATGCTGGAGAAAATAAATAAAGCTAAATTATATCTAAAATGACAAGACTTTGTTTCATAGATGTTGAAATAAATTATTCGAAACAATTCGACTCAGCAAAAAAATGGGTCCATATCCATATTCATAGTAGAAAATTCAAAGAAGGGATGAGGCCCACAATAAACCCATAGATAAAGCCCAATTATTAATTAATTACATAGTAACAATACTATAAATACTTCTCTCATTTTAGGGTTTGATACACATGAGCGGCGCCGCTATATCCAGATCTTCCCTTTTTCCTCATCTCCGTTGTCTGCATCCTTCTTCCCTTCAATTCCAGTCTTCTCCATATTCACCTTCTCCCTCGTTTGCCCATATAATCGAGCATGGCTTTCTCTGGCCGCTCCCAAAAATAAAGCCCTAGCTTTCGCCCCCTCTCCCCTTTTCTCTCTGGACACCTACATTTCAAAATCGAACGAAAATGTCAGCGGAAAAGACGAAGCAGCCGCTAACGCCACCACATCTTTGTATGGTGGTGGAGCCGGAGTGAAGTTCCTGTCGGCGTCATCTCCCTCCTTGACGACGATAAAGTCGCCGCCACCTCCCTCTAGACATCACGTATCCAGCCGCCGCCATCCGGGTTTCAAACGACGGCATCGCCCAACAGATTAGTTTGTTTTTATATACTGATTTAAGATTTCATTTTTTTCGTTTCTTAGTTTTTCGTTTTAAATTTTTAATTTTTTTTATAGTACTATCATTTTTGTAGATCTATGAATATCATCTTAAAAGAAAAGTTTTTTTTTTTTTTTGCAAATCGGCTTGTTTTTAAAATACTGAGTAAGATCTTTATCTTTTTCCATATTAATTTTTTCATTTTTGAGTTATTTATTTATTTTTTGTATTTATGGTGTTAGATTTATGAATACCTATACAAATGGGTTCTTAAAAGTAGTTGCTTTATTTGCAGATTACTATGAATCTGCTATAAACTCTTCTTTCATCATCTTCGATAAAAAAATTTGTAATCATATAATCTTTTGTAGAATTGTTCACTTGATCGATATTTGGTGAATCTGGCTTTTGAGATTTTGAATTCTTAATTTTTGAGATTTTGAAATACTCCGATTGATTTTGGATTTTTGTGATTTTGAAATATGCTTTGGTCTCTTTTTTTACATATTTTTAATATATAGTTCTAGATTTTTTGAAAAAATATACTTTGGTAATCTTTTTTTACAGATTTATGTGTTTTTCAATGTCCATTTGCACAGTTTTTTTTTTCCTGTTTTTCTGCATTTGCATGTTAGATCTCAAGGATTTCAATTGATTCTTGGTATTTTCTTTTTTCTCAATGATACTTGAAATTTTGAAATTAATTTTCAGCAAATAACCAAGCTAAGTGTATTATTGTTCCTCATACTTTTCCTTGACTGCTAATCACAAGGCCGTAGCTGAAAATCCAGCTTCATTTCTCTTGCCAGTTAGAGTCGAACTGAAGCCAAAAAGTGGAATCAGGTAGCTTCAGGCCTTCAGCTTCATTTTTCAATACATACATATTGAGAAAAATACAAATGTATTTCTGAGGAATGATTCAAATGTGAAAGAAAATTCGTTATTTCTGTGGCTTTTGCAGATTTGATAGGCAATACTTCCATGCTTCAGATCCAAGTCTTCATCTGCGGAATTCAGAAATACTATTAGTATCACAGTTTGACATTATGTATAAAGTAGAAAACATGTAATAATTGTTTAGTATTTGAGTTGTAATTGATCCTAATAGTGAATAGCAAAAAAAACAAAATGAGAGTAACACATAGAAACATAAAAATCATAAAATAGGAGGGAGAGAAAAAAAAACATAAAATAGAGAGTGAGTTTGCAGAGTGAAGTTTGGTCTGAAATTACTTCATATTTATAGGCAAAGTGTTTGGCAAATTGGCTCCAAGATTAGTTGTTTTTAAATTTCAAATTGTGGTTTGGGCGCCATTTTTGGAGCCAAAATTTAAGGAATTAACTGTGCCAGCTGTTGAGGAAAAAAAAATTAAATTTTGGCATTTTTAATACACTCTCAAATTTGGGCCAGAAGTCATGAACTTTACCCAGCAGATACAACGTTCAATATCCATTGGTTTCAACGAAGTTGCTCTTGGCGGGAATCACATTCCCCCACAAATCTATGCTTTAATATATGTATAGATTTAACCAGCAAGTTGGGCTGAGAATTTTTTGGGCCATAAATTTCAAGTAAGGGTAATTTTAAACACACACCCAATTTTCTCACTATAACCCTTTATTTAAAAAAATAATAAAATTAATTATGATTGTACTATTATACCCTTATAGCTTCTATTTTAAATTTGTAATAAATTATAAGTTATAAAAATTAATTTGAAAGTACATCACGTATAATTTTTTAACAGAAATCATATAGCCCCATCCTGACCTAATACAGATAAATCTTATAGCTTCATCCGGATCTAATATTAAAAATACTGATAAATAACCCTAATAACTCCATCAGTATAGCCCCCAACTTACATGATTTTGGCATATAATAGACGCAGAGAACATAATGCAGGACTGCCAGGAAAAATAAGAAGAACATCAATATAAGAAAGAACAAAGTTCAACGTCATCTACCCTAAAACTAGAAGCGGAGACGGACGTACTGTTAGAACCGGGTACACGATCGAGATATTACAAAATAAATATTTTGAGATATTACAACTCAAAATAATTGTATACAACTGAAATATACTGTATAAATAAATTATACGTATAAACTAAGTCGAGTCGAGATAAATCTCTTCCCGCAAGAAGATTATCGCCCCGGTAGTGCTCTTCGGTTTAGGCGTATCTTCCCCAAAGGTAAAACGACTTCGTCTCGTCGGATGTAGCACCACAATCCGGCGAGCTCCGGCGAACTGAATAAGGATCAAGAACTGAGCTAGAACCTCTAGGATGAGGTGGAATGCAGAATATGTTGTGAGTTGTGAGTCGTGAGTTGTGTAGTTCTGAGTTGTAAGTTGTGAAGCTCACAACACAACCATATTTATAGGTGTTAAACCAAGTGTGAACGGCCGGTGTGAATAGACGGTGTGAACGGAAGGCAGTCAACTCCGGCGGTTGCGGTAGGTGGCCGCAATCGTTGAACGCAGAAGTTGAAACTGATTTTCCTTCTTCAACATCCAAACTTTGACATACAATATCTCACTCACCGGAAATCGGTTTTGAGACTTCAAGTATATCACGTTGATCTACTCGAGATGTAGATTAACATCCAATTATTATTTTAATTAAATAATAAATATTTAATTAAATAATAATTTTCAGATATGGCATAAAACCATATTTTCAACAATCCCCCACATGAGTGAGAAATCAGTATGCGAATGTATGCAGACATTTAGCTCAGTCCTCTTAAGAAACAACATTGCATTTGGAAAGGTAGCTTGTGGCTTTGAACCTGCCATAGTCAATATTATCGAGTATACCGGCGGCCTAGTGGATTGTGTTCCTTGAACTAGTCCTCCTCGGTGTATACTGAGGCAACAATATTGACACAATATTGCTTCAATCCTTATTCGTTCTCACGTTTGTGTCCATTACAGGCCTTGGAACACCCCTTTGGATTCATAAGTGTTTCAATCGAAGCGGCCCCACTTCACACTTACATAGGTGACTCTTAACTCAAGTATCCTGCTATACTTGTCCTCTTCGAGGAGTTCTAGAGTCATTAAAAGTCAAAGACTTAACCTCACCACGTGCAGGTTTCCGAACACTCACTGTTCTACAAGGAATAGGCAATTCGAGTGTTCAACACACGGATTTTCATAGCTTAGTTGTCCCATTGAACCAAGTTCTTGGGATCCTCCAGTCATCATGGTTGGGTTGCCACTATGATTATCCTTAATTTGTGGGCTTCAAACCCATCCCCCCTAACAGTTTATACATCTGATCTCGATGGATACTTTTTGTCAAAGGATCCGCTATGTTATCAATTGATCTTATATAATCAATTGTGATAACTCCACTAGTGATCAGATGTCTCACGGTATTATGACGTCGACGAATATGTCTCGACTTACCGTTATACAAATGGTTTTGTGCTCGTCCGATAGCAGCTTGACTATCACAATGAATTATTACGGACGACACAGGTTTCGACCAACATGGAATATCCTCGAGGAAATTTTTAAGCCACTCGGCCTCTTCACCAGCTTTATCCAAAGCTATGAATTCTGATTCCATGGTCGATCTAGCAATACATGTTTGCTTCTTGGATTTCCAAGACACAGCACCACCCCCCACAGTGAATACATAACCGCTCGTTGAAAACGAGTCTTTGGCATCAGATATCCAATTTGCATCACAGTACCCTTCAAGTACAGAGGGTTCCCTAGTATAATGAATCGCATAGTTTTGAGTATATTTCAAATATCTCAAAACCCTTTCAAGAGCTTTCCAATGTTCATTACTAGGGTTAGCTGTAAAGCTGCTCAACTTGTTGACCGAGCATGCTTTATCGGGACGAGTGCAATTTGTTAGATACATCAAGCTCCCAATAATCTTCGCATATTCTATCGCGTCAACAGGTTCTCCCTTGTGTACACTCAAATGCACACTAGGTTCCCATGGTGTCTTAGCTATTGGCTTGTCAAAAGCGTTGAATTTCTTTAACACTTTCTCAACGTAGTGAGATTGTGTTATAGCAATACCATCAGGTCTTCTTAGAATTTTAATTCCAAGGATAACATCAGCTAAGCCCATATCTTTCATGCTAAAATTTTTACTTAGCATGCCTTTGGTTTCTTGAATCACTCGGGAATTACTTCCCATGATGAGCATGTCATCTACATAAAGACAAACAATAACATATCCGTTATTAGAATTCTTAATGTAGATACATTTATCGCACTCATTGATTCTGAATTCATTTGACAACATTACACTGTCAAATTTTAAATGCCATTGAAGCGGTGCTTGCTTCAACCCATATAAAGACCTTTGAAGTTTGCATACTTTGTGCTCTTGCCCACGTACTACAAACCCTTCAGGTTGCTTCATATATATTTCATCTTCCAACTCGCCATACAAGAACGCAGTTTTCACATCCATTTGGTGAATCTCGAGATTGTGCAAGATAGCAATAGTGAGAAGCATCCGAATAGATGTTAGTCTAGTCACAGGTGAATAGGTATCGAAGAAATCGTACCCTTCTTTCTGCCTGAAACCTTGAACGACAAGTCGGGCTTTGTACTTATCTATAGTACCATCAGATTTGTACTTTTTCTTTAGGATCCATTTGCATCCTAAAGCTTTAGGACCAGGTGGTAGACCCACTAACACCCAAGTATGATTCTGCATAATGGAATCAATTTCAATATCGATGGCTTCTTTCCAGAGAGCTGTCTGAGCCAGACATAGCTTCTTTAATCGTCACCGGTTCGCCATCTAGCATCAAGACAACATAATCCGGTCCATAGACATTAGCTTTTCTAACTCGTTCCCCACGTCTCGGTTCTACATCCATAGGTTTAGACCTTGGTCTTTTCCTATTAGGTGGTACAGGATTAGAACCCGTGGCATCATCTACTTGAGTAGAATTACTAGCTACTTCCATAGGTTTAGAACCTGTAGCATCACCATCAACTCCATCATTAGAGTTCGATGTAACTTTATCCTTGTTAGGATAGATATTTTCAAAGAATATAGCATTCCTTGATTCTATCGTTGTCCCAATATGTATATCAGGTATCTCCGATCTGTGCACTATAAAACGATAGGCACTGCTATTAAGTGCATAACCAATGAAGATACAATCCACCGTTTTAGGTCCTATTGTAACTTGCTTTGGTAAAGGCACTTCTACCTTGGCTAAACACCCCCACACTTTGAGGTATTTATACGAAGGTTTCCTTCCTTTCCATAGCTCATAGGGAGTTACATCTTTCCCTTTGAGTGGAATCTTGTTCAAGATATAGTTGGCCGTCAAGACAGCTTCCCCCCACATGTTCTGGGGTAATCCTGAACTAATCAACAAGGCATTCATCATCTCCTTAAGAGTTCGATTCTTGCGTTCAGCAACGCCGTTAGATTGTGGTGAATAAGGTGCAGTCGTTTGATGTATTATACCACTTTCGTTGCATAATTCAGCAAACGGAGCTACATATTCTCCACCTCTATCACTTCGAACCATCTTAATTCGACATCCAAGTTGATTCTCGGCTTTATTTTTGAAGTTTCTAAAAGCTTCAATAGCCTCATCTTTACTTTTCAATAAGTAAAGGTAACAATACTTTGTGCAATCGTCTATAAAGGTGATAAAGTACTTCTTGCCACCTCTAGGTTGCACGAACTTTAAATCACAAACATCGGTGTGAATAAGTTCCAATGGTTGAGTGCTCCTTTCTACCGATTTAAACGGTAACTTAGCCATTTTGGCTTCAACACAAACTTCACATTTTACTTGTGAGTTGTATTCATCAACTTTTAGTAAATTCATTTTTACTAATCTCTTTATAGCATTTAGATTAACATGTCCAAGTCTACAATGCCATAAATCTGAACACTCAATCAAGTAAGCAGAAGAAGTTGATGCATCTTTATTGATCTTAGCCTTGGCAGGCTTACAAGCTCTTACTCCAAGTTTGAAGAGTCCTTCGGAGGCATAGTCTTTCCCTAGGAACTTTCCCCACTTGCGTATTACAACATAGTCAGATTTGAAAAACAATTCAAAATCCTTATGAGTTGAAAACGTGTAATACGTCTTTCAATGTGATCTCCACGCTCGACGTGAGTTGAAGAATCACATCTCCAATGCCAAGGACTTGGGATGTCCGCTCGCTAGCCTCCATTATCGTTTTGTTTTCCACTTCCTTGTAGTTGTGGAACAACTCACGATTTATGCATATATGGACGGTATCGCCGGTGTCCACGAACCAAGCGTTAGGATTGTCCACATGATTCACCTCGGAGATCATGGCAGCAAAGTCATCGTGGTTCCAATCGTCGAAGTCCTTCTCGACGTTGTTCACGTTGCTCTTCGCCTTCTTCCGCTTTGGCTTGCGGCAATCCTTAGCCATGTGACCTTGTTTGTCACAATTATAACATACACCATCAAACTTTGATGGTTGACTACCAACTTGCTTCCCTTTACCCTTATTATTAGGGTTAGGTCGACCACGTTTGTTGGAGGGACCGCCTTTCTCGGTGAGATTGGCCTTTGCCTCCATTGGAGCTTTTCCCTTTTGATCACGACTTCTCACGTGATCCTCCATTTGAAGCTTGGATAACAATATCGGCACGGACATCTCCGAGCGCTCATGCTTCAAAAGGTTTTGAAATTTCCTCCAACTAGGAGGTAATTTCTCTATGATGATTGCAACGAGCAATGCATCCGCCAAGGGCATCCCTTCGGCTTGAACCTCATGTGAAAGATTTTGGAACTCTTCCACTTGGTCCATCAATGGTCGGGAGTCGACCATTTTATATTCCAACCATTTGGCAACGACATACTTGGTAGTATTCGCCTTGTCCACTTGATACTTTAGATCAAGGGCCTCCCACAATTGTTTCGCGGTTTCATGAACCTTGAAAACACGGTAGAGCCGTTCGTCCAGATACATGAGAACGGTGTTACGGCACAAGTAGTCACCGTGGCACCAGTTCAAATATCCGGCACGAATTTCTTAGCTCGTCTCCCCTTCACTCGGGGTTGGAGGTTTATCCTCCATCAAGAATCCGGCAAACCCCACGGTTGTGAGGTAGAATAGCATCTTTTCTTGCCAATATTTGAAATTCTTACCTGAGAACGTTGATGGTTTCTCGGCAAGACCAAAAGTTCTAGATGTTTGCAATGGGGCCATGGTTGACGTTGAAGCCCCCATTGATGCAAACGAGGAAAACATTGACGACGTGGTTGAACCGATGGTTGCAGAGGTGGTGGAGCCGTCCATATTGACGTCGGTGTGAGCCATTTCTCGAACGTGTATCAACGGCAGAGAGATAATCTTCTTGCGATTGTTAGAACCGGGTACACGATCGAGATATTACAAAATAAATATTTTGAGATATTACAACTCAAAATAATTGTATACAACTGAAATATACTGTATAAATAAATTATACGTATAAACTAAGTCGAGTCGAGATAAATCTCTTCCCGCAAGAAGATTATCGCCCCGGTAGTGCTCTTCGGTTTAGGCGTATCTTCCCCAAAGGTAAAACGACTTCGTCTCGTCGGATGTAGCACCACAATCCGGCGAGCTCCGGCGAACTGAATAAGGATCAAGAACTGAGCTAGAACCTCTAGGATGAGGTGGAATGCAGAATATGTTGTGAGTTGTGAGTCGTGAGTTGTGTAGTTCTGAGTTGTAAGTTGTGAAGCTCACAACACAACCATATTTATAGGTGTTAAACCAAGTGTGAACGGCCGGTGTGAATAGACGGTGTGAACGGAAGGCAGTCAACTCCGGCGGTTGCGGTAGGTGGCCGCAATCGTTGAACGCAGAAGTTGAAACTGATTTTCCTTCTTCAACATCCAAACTTTGACATACAATATCTCACTCACCGGAAATCGGTTTTGAGACTTCAAGTATATCACGTTGATCTACTCGAGATGTAGATTAACATCCAATTATTATTTTAATTAAATAATAAATATTTAATTAAATAATAATTTTCAGATATGGCATAAAACCATATTTCCAACACGTACTTCCTGGTCGCATCCGTCGTTGCCCCCTCCCCAGTGGCCGTCGCTCTCTCATCCTTTGACGCCACTCACCTTCTCTTTTTATTTGATGGGCAGCCGGTCGGCCGGAAATATCTAGAGAACCTTGCCCGGACCGTATCATTGATGACATAGGTGGATCTTTTGGGATCGGTGCCATTGGTGGTGGAGCTTTCCATTTGTTGAGAGGAATGTATAACGTAACTCGCCTAAAGGCGAGCGTTTGATTGGGGGTTGCGAAGCAGTCCGCATGAGTGCTCCTCGTGTTGGTGGTAGTTTTGCAGTGTGGGATGTGCTCTTCTCCGCCTTCGACTGCACAGCGGTGTACTTGAGGCAGAAAGAGGATCCTTGGAACGCCATCATAAACAGCGCTGCCACTGGAGGCTTTCTGCAGATGCATCGGGGAATGGCTGCTGCTTCTCGCTCAGCACTCCTTGCTGGTGCTTTCCCTGCTTTGATCGAGGAAGCTGGGATAATGTTTAACAAAGTTCTCAGTCCTCCCATGGAAGACCCTTTTCAGGGCTCCAGCATGGTCGCACACTCTTCATCTTCTTCATGGTTTGGCGGAAAGAAAGAGCTTTAATTTGATGCTCCATCATCAAAGGGACTATCTGGCATGTTGACTCATCATATTACTCTGTCTTAATTCCAGTACTGGATTTGCTAGCCATAAGTTGCATAATATTATTTTATGTTGAGTAGTATCTGATATCATATATATATATATCTTGATCTTCTTGGGTGACTTTGTCAGGTTTCAGCAATGTATGATCAAAGCTTCATTGCTGTCTTGATTATCTAGTTTCGTCACTTTATATTCATAAATTAGATGCTTGTAGTTGCCATAGTTGTTCAAGTTAAGGACATGATTAGGGCATTTTTGTTTACAAAGTTTTCTTGGCTAAAAAAAAAAAAAAAAAGTTCAACATCCTTCAATTTGTTTATCTTGGGTTTTGAAGATATTTTACTTTTTAAGATGCAAAATTTAGATGAGAGTTATGAACACAAAAAAAGTCATATGTCGGAGGTATGCATAAATTTTTTTTCCCAATTAATTTAGTATATATTTTTTGTGAATTTAGTATATCATCACCATCATCAGAGACGTATTATTCATTTGAATTTCTAGTTAATAAGATCAAAAATATAAAAGTGATTCGTCTGTTGTAGCAGGGATATAAGATATGGTTCTAACCGCTTGCTTTTAGTCCTGGAATATAACCATTGATTTGATGAGTTGACGGTGTGTAGTTTATATTTTAGAATAGCTTCTCTTTGTTTTGCTATTGTGTGTGGATATTTCCTTTCCTACTTGTACAATCTTTTCTTGTTGTTAGTAGTTTGTTTCCAATCATGAATGTTACGATTTTCATGGGAGCTGATCATTTAATTTCCCTTCGACATATCACTAGTAAACATAAAGTCCATAATCATTCTTTAATGACTTCCACAAAGCTTTCATCTTCACCACCAACAAAAGAAAACTTTACATCTTCATCTCCTCCAACTCACACATTCATCTATCCCCAAAAAATGAATTACCCTTATTTCATCATCTTCCTAATCTCCTGCTTGCCTCTGGTTACGGGGCAGCAGCCATACATCAGCAACCTACTAGAAGACTGCGACAACATGGCCAACAACAACTCCACCTCCGTCCTTGGCTACACCTGCAACAGCCTCCACCGCAGCTACCAAGCCTACCTCACCTTCCGCGCACGGCCCCCCTACGACTCCCCCGTCGCCATCTCCGCTTTCTTATCCGCAAACGCATCCGAGCTCGCTCGACTCAACTCACTTTCCGAGATGCCTGTGACATGCTCGTGCTCCGACCAGCTGTACCAAGCCAACGCCTCCTACACCGTCTGTTGGAAAGGAAAGAATCATTTACATTGATTGGAAATCAAATCAAGATCAAGAGTTTCCTAATTTGTAACTTTCCTTGTATATTGTTTTTCAGCCCTATAAAGGGTAGATGTAATTCACAGAAACATATCAAGCAATACAGAAATACAATTCCCTCTGCTATCAATACAGAAATACAAATCTTTTTTTCATAATGTCGATACCATGTTCTAACATGGTATCAGAGCAGGCATGATTCTGGGAACTCAGAAATCATTCATCACTGTTCCAAATACCTCAAAAACAATCAAGGCAGCAATATGTCAGGGAAGATTCAAGCCACAAACCCAACCACCTCAAATAAATCAACTTCGTCAGCCGAATCGGCCTTCTTGAAAATGAGAAGGGAGGCCGCCTGGCTACAGATCGTACAGCCGGCAACCAACCGCTTCTACACCAACATTTCTTCATCGGAAGAGACCGGGACCGGACTTACCACCACATTCCGCCATACACCACGGCCGGAAGCCCGGTTGCAGCGAACCACCGCCGATAGAAGTGAAGAAGGCGGAGGAAAGAACCCAGGCGTCTCGGTCGCCGCCGCCGCCCAATCTTCGCCGCCGCCGCCGAATCATTACTACGGCGTGGCTAACTATCAAAGGCCTACCGGAGCAGCGGCGGTGGCTACTGGAGCAGCGGTGGCTACTGGAGCAACGGTGGCTGCGGAAGCAGCGGCGGTGGCCGCAGATCAGGCGGGGGCGGCTGGGCAGAACGGAGGGAGCACATGTGAGAGGGAGGCGGATGGAGAAGGGAGGGGAGACGGATGGAGAAGGGAATTAGGTATAGGGTTTGGTGTTTTCACACTAAACCCTCATTCTTCTCTTTATTTGCAAAAAATACCCCACCCTTTAAAATCTGCCCCCCTAAGTTCCAATAAAATACGAAAGCTACCCCGAGGTTTTATTAAATTGCAGAACTTACCCCATCTTATGCAAACTGCCCCCCTAAATTTTCGTAAATTACAGAAACACCCCAATCTTCTACATAATACTAAATCTCCCCAATTATGTAGAAATTCCCTAAATTTTTCCGCTGCATATCAAGCCTCTTGTGATAATAGGGATAGAGAGGAAGGGTGGATTTTTGATTGTGGAGCTACTGATACGATGACCTTTGATAAAACTGATATTATTAAGTCATCAACATCCCACCGAACACATGTTCAAACTGCTAGTGGTGATTTGACTCGTGTTGAAGGGACTGGAACTATAGAAATTTCTCCTACTCTTCGTCTCTCAAATTGTCTATATGTTCCATCTCTTTCTCACAAATTGTTGTCTATCAGCCATGTTACAAAAGAGCTCAATTGTACCATGATAATGCAACCCACTTCTGTTTTTTGCAGGATATCAGGACGGGGGAGATTATTGGGCGTGGAACTGAGCGGGATGGATTGTACTATGTGGATGAGATAGCTCAACAAGGCAAGGTGATGCTGGCTCACGGAACTACTGACCGGGAAGCCTGGCTTTGGCACCGTCGATTAGGGCATCCATCCACGGGGTATCTTAAGCTCTTATTTCCTAAATTAATGAAAAATGAGACTTTATCCTGTGAGACTTGTGTTTTAGCTAAAAGCCACCGAAAATCTTTTAAGCCTAATGACACACAAGTAAACTCCATATTTTCTCTTGTTCATTCTGATGTTTGGGGTCCTTCACCTGTTGTGGGGGGTCAAGGTTTTAGATATTTTCTGCTCTTTATTGATGATTGCACTAGAATGACATGGGTGTATTTTCTCAAAAATAAATCTCAAGTTTTTGAAAAGTTCACTCATTTCTTCAACATGATTCAAACTCAATTTCAAAAAAATATCCAAACCCTTAGAACCGATAATGGGGGGGAGTTTGTCAATTGATCAATGCAAGACTTCTGTCAACAAAGAGGGATAATTCATCAAACCATTTGTTCCCATACTCCCGAACAAAACGGTGTTGCTGAACGGAAAAATAGAATTCTCCTTGAAATGACCCGTGCTATGATGCTTGAGTCTAAGGTACCCACCCACTTCTGGCCTGAAGCTGTCGCCACCTCTGTTTACCTTATAAATCGCCTTCCCACCAGAACCCTCCAGCTTCAAACTCATTTACAGAAATTATCCACTCTTGCTGATATACCTCTCGCTCTTACTCTTCAACCTCGAGTTTTTGGTAGTTCCGTATTCGTTCATATTCCCAAACATGAACGGACTAAACTCTCTCCTTGTGCCATTAAGTGTGTGTTTGTCGGGTATGGTGTTAACCAAAAAGGGTATAGATGTTACAATCCTAAAACCCGTCAAATCATAACCACCATGAACTGTGACTTTCTTGAAACTGAGTATTTTTACAGTACCCACCTTAACAGTCAGGGGGAGAGTGAGAAAGAGAGTGAGATCGACCTGTTAAGTTGGTTACCAACCCCAGGCCCGGAAGCAGACCCAACAGAAAAAGTTAGCCTTGCCACCGAGCATGTTTCATCCACTCCAGAACAATCTAGTCCGCTGCATGAGCCTATATCTTCTCCGCCACTGATATCTGAGGTAAGAACTTCTGAACCTACTATTGTGGCTTCTGATTCTACTGATAATATTTCTCAAGTCATTGAAGAAGAACAGGAGGATAATACAGTAGATGGAGATACTGGGAGATATGTGATACCACCTAGGAGTAATCGGGGGGTACCTCCTAAACGATATACCCCAGAGAAAATTGAGAGGAATTCCCGATACTCAATTGGGAATATCGCCAAGGGAAACTTGTCCAAAAATGCCACAGCCTATGAAGCGGCCTTATACGATGAGGAGATTCCACAAACAACAGAGCAAGCCTTGAAGATCGAGCATTGGAGAAATGCTATGAAGAAATAGATAGGGGCCCTAAACCGGAATCACACATGGGAGAAGTGTCGGTTGCCGAAAGGGAAGAAAACTGTGGGATGCAGATGGGTTTTCACAATCAAACGAAAACCAGATGGATCTATTGAGCGATACAAAGCTCGGCTGGTTGCAAAAGGCTACACACAAACATATGGGATCGACTATGCAGAAACTTTCTCGCCTGTAGCAAAAATGAACACTGTCAGGGTGCTCCTCTCCATTGCTGCAAACAAAGATTGGGATCTTCATCAGTTTGATGTTACAAATGCCTTTCTTCATGGTGAGCTTGAAGAGGAACGGGAGGTATACATGGAAGCACCCCAAGGTTTTTCAGATGAGTTCGAAGAAGGGGAGGTATGCAGATTGAAAAAGACTTTATATGGGCTCAAACAGTCTCCCAGAGCTTGGTTTGGGAGATTCACCACAGCTATGAAGAAGTTCGGGTACCAGCAAAGCAATTCAGACCACACCTTATTCTTGAAGAAACGAGGTGATCTTATTTCTTGCTTAGTCATTTACGTTGATGACATGATCATAACAGGGGATGACTTAGAAGAAATTCAGAAGTTGAAAGAAAATCTTTTCAAGGAGTTCGAAATGAAGGACCTTGGGAGACTAAAGTACTTTCTCGGCATCGAAGTACTCAGATCGAAGAAAGGGATTTTTATCAGTCAGAAGAAGTATACTCTTGACCTTCTTGCAGAAGCAGGGATGCTAGATTGCAAGCCAGCTGAGACGCCTATGGCTGTCAATCATGGGCTACAGATTGTGAAGGGAGCTGAATTGGCGGATCGAGGAAAATATCAACGCTTGGTAGGGAAACTCATCTATCTTTCCCATACTCGGCCTAATATTGCGTATGCTGTTGGAGTTGTGAGTCAGTTTATGCACCAACCACAAGCTGACCACATGGAAGCTGCGCTCAGAATTGTGAGATACTTGAAAGGAACCTTTGACTATGGAGTACTGTTCAGGAAAACTGGACATCTCGAGATACAAGCCTACACTGATGCTGACTGGGCTGGAAACCCAGTTGACAGGAAATCAACAGCAGGATACTTTGCCTTCATTGGAGGTAATCTTGTCTCTTGGAGGAGTAAAAAACAGAAGGTGGTGGCACTCTCAAGTGCCGAAGCAGAGTTCAGAGGAATCAAAAGTGGTCTAACCGAAGTTCTTTGGTTAAGAAGACTAATGACAGAATTGGGCCTCAATCCAACCAAGACATGTCGAATGTTTTGCGACAACAAAACAGCCATCAGTATATCCGAAAATCCAGTGCAACATGACAGGACGAAACATGTTGAGGTTGATAGGCACTTTATCAAAGAAAAGATTGAAAGTGGTATTGTGGCACTACCATTTGTCCGATCTGAAGATCAACTCGCTGATATTTTAACCAAGGCTGTGAATACCAAGAATTTTACAGAAGTTCTCGACAAGTTGAGCATCGGAAATCCCGTCACTCAACTTGAGGGGGAGTGTTGGAAAGGAAAGAATCATTTACATTGATTGGAAATCAAATCAAGATCAAGAGTTTCCTAATTTGTAACTTTCCTTGTATATTGTTTTTCAGCCCTATAAAGGGTAGATGTAATTCACAGAAACATATCAAGCAATACAGAAATACAATTCCCTCTGCTATCAATACAGAAATACAAATCTTTTTTTCATAATGTCGATACCATGTTCTAACACCGTCAAGTCCGGCGACAACTACCTCGTCATCGCCAACAACACATTTCAGGGCTTGTCGACATGCCAAGCCCTCCAAGTCCAGATCGGCATTCCAGCGAGAGATTTATCGATTGGTGGAAGGCGCTGCATGTTCCGTTGAGATGTGCATGCCCCACTCGAGCTCAGGTCGATAACATCGTCAACTATTTGCTGAGCTACGTGCTGCAGTTTAACCAGTTTGTCGAGATGTAACTGAGGCGTTCGGAGTTGATACAAGAGCAACTTTTGCAGCCAATAGCTTGTCGAAAAGCGACACCATTTATCCGTTCACCACTCTTTCTGATACCTCTCGCGCCGGATGAATTTCTGCGCGTTGGCGTTGTTCCACCGGGAGAAGTGAATTCCAGTAGTCGGCCGGTGGGCTGGTGGCGGACCTGCGGCTGGAGTAAAAGTATTTATGTTCTTCTCCATCATTCATGTTCTTAAAATTTTAGTTGGGGCTATAAAAATAAGTTATTTAGAAATATTTGAATAGGGGTTATAAAAAGTTTATGATTGTACGAATATTCTTTGAAAATTAACTTTTATAAACTTATTAATTTATTACAAATTTTAAATAAGCTATAAGGATATAATAGTAAAATCATAATTATTTTTATTATTATTTTTAATAGGGGGCTATAGTCAGATACTTGGGGGCTATGTTTAAAATTACCCTTCAAGTAATTATTGGTTTCAATTTTGAGAAAAATTTTGATTATTATTTTTATGTAATTAGTTATAAATAATAAAAAGTTATAGTTGAATTGAATAGTTTTAAATGATGCAATGTCACTATGTAAGTATTTGAAAGAAATTTATTTACAATTTTTTTTATTAATTTGTAATATTTGAAAAATTAAATGGTTGCAACCAAAATATGCTCAACTATACATTTATGATACCCAAAATCAAAAGGGTAAATTTAACTTTATGTCTCATCGTTTGGTCGAATTATCGATTATGTCTCAACTTTTCGATAATGTCTAATTGGTAGCCAACCTACTAATATTTTTTTAATTGTGTCTCGTAAAAAATTTCCGACGCCTGAGAGCTGACGTGGATCGCCGGAAACTATTACATGAAATTATTAACCGACGTGACATCATTATTAAACTAAAAAAAACATTATTAAACTTACAAAAAAACAACCTAATACCTATGTGGCAATTCAAAAGAAAAAATGCAAATGAAGGAAAAAGCTTGAAACGCCATTATTTCTCTAGTAAAAAACACAAACAACTTCTCCAATTGGTTCAAGTCTGGAGAAAAAATGCAAATGAAGAAATCACCATTATTTCTCTAGTAAATTTTGAAGAACTCCACTCTATTCGAAGAACCCCACTCTATTCGAAAAATCTTGAAGAACCCGAGTACAATTCGAAGAACCTAAATGAAGCGAAATTCGAAGCAATCAGCGATTGCTGCAAATAAGGTCGGCTGATTTTTCGGTCATGGTCTGCATTTTTTTTCTTTTGATTTTTGGGTGATTGCTGCAATGTCATAGAACCTCCATGATGAGCATATCAAGCAATCATAGAACCCCACGAAATCACACCTCTCTCTTCCATTTCCCTAAACAATCTCGCTGCATAATCAACTGAACTCATCTTTCCATACAAGTTTAGCAATGCATTCGACAAATTTAAGTCCCTCTGCAATTCCACCCTTATAATATAACCATGAACACTCATCCCCGCTCTACAATGGCGTCCTGATCCTCCATTTAGGGCTTTCGCTTTTCGGTCTGATGGCGGTGGAGAACAACAATTAGAGCCTCGCCCGTACATACGCCTTCCTCCTCTTCTGAACCTTGTTCCTCGACCTCTCATGGTTCTTCCTCTTCTCTCACCAAATCTGGCATTTTCCTGCCGGTGTTTACGGAAGATTAGGTGCCTACTCCGTGAAGCTGACTCTGGTGGTGCAGATCGTCGGAGTCTCGACGCCATCAAATTCGGCTTCGACAGCGTTGCGAGCAACCACCCTAAAATCATTGACGATGCCATGGATTTCATCGGTGGTTAGTTCTCTGAAAGGAGACAGAAGAATTGAAGTTTGAGAATGGAGGCAAGCACCGCGTTCGTGGCTGATTTTGACTATGATTTGAGATTTTTCTTCAAACCCTCAATGTTGTGTCGTTTAGAGTGCCACATAAGAATTATGATTTTTTAAAAAAGAATTATAATGCTGACAATTCCATGTGGATTCAGAATTCCACGTAATAAATTTCCGGCGTTCCACGTCAACTCTTAGGCGCCGAAAATTTTTTACGGGACACAATTCAAAAAATATTGATAGGTTGGGTACCAATTAGATATTATCGAAAGGTTGGGACATAATCGATAATTCGGCCAAATGATGGGACATAAAGTGACATTTACCCTACCCAAAATGAAGTTGCAAATAGACTACGCCAGTGAAGTTAGTGGCCTTTACTCAAAGTAGTTGCTTAAGTAGAAATTATTTCATATTAGTAAATTATGGCCTTTACAAGCAAAATAGTGATATCAATAAATTCCACGTTGAGAATATTGTGGTTGAACTTAAACAAGCGTTAAATGACAGTAATGTATTGGTGAAGTCTTTTAGAATGATAAAGAAGAAGTTTGAGGACTCTCAGACATCTAAAGTTCTTACAAGCAAAAGAGGAAATGATTAGGGGTGGGAATTTCGGGATCGGGTAATCGGGTACCCGATACCCGACCCGAAAAAATCGGGTATCGGGTACCCTATACCCGAAAAATTAGGGGTCGGGGTCGGGTATTTAGGGTATAAAAAAATCGGGTATCGGGTATACCCGATCGGGTATCGGGTATACCCGAAATACCCGAATTTTTAATTAAATATATTTTAGATTATTTAATTAAAGGCATACTCCCTGAATTACAGCCCAGCCCATACTCCCTGAAATTAATTTTGAATTGAATGCATTTAAGGCTTTAAGCCCAGCCCTACTCCATGTCTCTGTCTGCTTAGTTCTTTGTGTCTCTGTACCCACCACACCCACTAAACTCGTCGACCCAAATCCCTCCCACCATGGCATCGTTGGAAGTCGCGCCGCCAGCTTGTCGTCCCGTCGCCGGAAGCTACGCCGTCAACCTGTTGCATCGTTTCCACTCCTCCCTGCTTTCCTGCCAGGCTTCGTTCAAGAGAGCAGCCGCGCCGGCGCCGGCGCCAGCAGCCTCGCTCACGTCGCAGCTCCGACCCCGCAGCAGCAGCGCCGTCTCCGGCCACTTCACAAATTAAATTGTGTGTTCTGTATTTCTGCTCATGAGCTTGAATTAATTATTGCTTTTGAATCTCTATGGAGATCTTCAATCGGACTTTTTTAAGAATCGGGTATGTGAATGAATCTGAATGAATCTCTATGGAGCTCTTCAATCTCTTTGGTCGGGTAATTTCGGGTACCCGAATACCCGATTCTGGTACCCGAATCGGGTATTAGGGTACCCGATTTCAGAATCGGGTTCGGGATCGGGTATGTGTTTCGGTCAGTTTTCGGGTTCGGGTACCCGATTTATTCGGGTAGGGTACCCGAACCCGACCCAATTCCCAGCCCTAGAAATGATCCAAGAAGATACATTCTACCTTCAGTTTATGAGGTTGTTGCTTTGATTGTAGGTTATTTTGACGAATCACTACAACATAGAGATATAATTGTCCAAACACAAATTGGACAACTGAAGCTAGCGCATAAGTGAGTTGCATGCATGTTATCTTGGTTTACAATATTCATTGTTGTTTTCATATGGCGAGGATGATTACCACTATTTTTATAATTCAAATATTGTATCGAACGAAGATAAACGGAAAAAAGTCAATTTTAAAGAGTTTTTCCCTTTCTAATTGCATGAAAGACAAACCGAGCTACCAGTGATTATGTCAACCAAGAGGTTATTTCAACAATTTATTATTGATGTTTATACAATGGTTGAATCAACTAGAGTATCATATGTATGCAAAAATAGAAAGAAACTATGTGCTGAAATGTATAAGGGCCTCAACTAGGGGAGGATACATGAATTTTGATCGGGTGTGGGGGGGAGGGGTGAACCTGTTCCCCAATTTTTTTTTGGACACAATATATAATAATAAATAAATAATTTAGTTCAACCATAATAATAAAAACTGTAATATTTTCATTCATTAAATGTCTATTACATTATAAATAATCTATGAATTAGTCGTTTATGTTTGAGAAAGCAATGACAATTGATTTCGACGAGTACTCATTGACTGGAAACGTTGCAAAACCTTCTCGTGGTCAATTGTAGAGAAAATTTCCTTCTCAATGTACACGACCAAACTGTCATTCATCCACTCATCTTTCATACGATTCCGCAAATCGATCTTAACAATCTTCATTGTAGAAAATGCTCTCTCAACAGAAGTAGTAGCTACGAGTAAAACTAATGTCAAGTCAATCATTCGAAAAAGCAATTGAAAAACTAAATGATTACCGCTTTTAACCATTTCCTAAGAAACACTTCCCAAATTGCTAATTGTTGAAAATCGAGAATCATACCTAACAAATGCTATAAAATTACAGAGTTGTTGTAGAAGACATAGACAATCACTTGTTAAAAAATGCACATTAATAATGAAACCACAAAGTTATTGTGGAAATAATAAACAATCATCTGGCCCAAAGTCTTTGGGATACAAAGTAGTCAAATGTATGAGTTAATCAATGTCGAATTGAGAGAAATTATTTCTCGGATCAAGACATGCCATGCATCTAAGCAAATTAGTGCTAACTTCGAAAAATCGAGTGTTTAGCTCTTGTTTGTTAGATCAACAACCTGAAATATTTAAAAGTTACTGAGAAATGAAAAATTACAATAAATGAAATTAATCAAATATTTAAAAGTTAAAATAATACCTCCGACATGTTGAAGCGGGCGGAAGGCGAGTGGCGCGCAAGAAGCGACGCAAGGGTTTAAAGTTTAAGGTTTGGAATGGGTTAGGTCTGTCTGCATTGTGTGTTCATTTTCAGACATGTTCTATTTTATTATTTTATTTATATATATTAAAATTTTAAAAAATCAAAATTTGGAGGGGGGTTCCTAAATCCGCCACTGGCCTCAACGATGGATTGATAAGAGGAGAGAATGACCCAACTATGCATGAAAAACGTGTTATTTTTCCATCATCATTTATTGGAGGTGTTCAATATATGATTCAAAATTATCAAGATGGAATGGTCATTTGTTAGTGGGCTAGATATCCATATTTGTTCATCACATTCACTTGGAATCCAAAATGACAAAAGATTGTTAGGTATGTGGAGAAAAGAGGTTTGAAACCTAAAAATCGTCTGAATATCATTGTTAGAGTGTTCAAGATTAAATTGGATCATATGATAAAGAATTTTAGAAAAAATAAAACATTTGACACTGTCAGAGCATATAAATTTCAATAGTACTTCTTTCCAATTAATATCATAAATAAGATTGCATAATTATGTGACTTACCAATTTTAAATCTATTGTTTAGTTGTATACAGTCGAATTTCTAAAGGGTAGACTACTTCATGCTCACATCTTGCTATTTTTGTTGAGAAGAAAAAAAAAGATAAACATTCGACAGTCAAACACATTCATAGCATTATCTCGGCAAAAAAAAATTAATCCATAATATAATGGCGATTATTACAAAACGGTGCAAAATTTTATGATGCATGGTCCTTGTGGTACAACCAATAAAACCTTTCCTTACGCCGTTACGCGTCTTAATTTTAGGAAAAGTTTTAAAAGTATTAAAATTTTGTATATTTATTCACTAATTTTATGGAGTAATATGAATAACACTATAATTCGCTGATAGTGTATGAATTTAAAGTTAATTAACACAATTAAAATAGAGCTAATATATAAAACTATCCACTTTCATATTGTAAAATTAAAATCTAGCCTATCAAATAAAAACAATAAAAAGTGGCCAGTTTTGAGACAAAAAGACAAAAATACCCCTCCCTTTAAAATATTAAAAAATGGCCGGTCAAAAATACACTCTCTTCTCTCTCTCTACTCTCTCTCCTTTCATCTCCCAATCCACAGTTGCATTTCATCTCTCTCTCGACAGTCGCCGGTCACCGCCTCCGCCTCCGTCGTCGTCGCCTCTACCGCCGCCGCCTGAAATTCCTGGCGAGGCAGCTTCTCCGGCGAAGTTGCCGCCGCCTCCTGAAATCTCCTCTCTCTCTCTCTCCCAACAATTTCACCTTCTTCTCCGTCAAAACCTCCTCATCAGGCGGAGTTCGTTCCCTACTTCACAGTGGCCGCGTTCGAGCTCAGCCGTGATTAACGGTGTGATTCGACTGCGGATCCTCCATCGCCGTCCAAGTAGGGTAGATCTGAGCTTTCTTTTTCGGCGGCCGATTTGGTCGAGCGCCAGGATGGCCTCGATGGCCAACGCCGCCATGTCAAAGGCGGCGAGGCGATACTAAAGCTTGGCGGTAGGGAGGACGAAATAAATCTGAGCGGCGTTGAGTAGGTCGTCATGGGGGAGGGATGGGATGAAATCGTCGAAGTAGATGCGAAGTTGCAGAGAAAGAAGGAATTTGGGGATAAATTTAGGGATTGGAGTGCTTGGGAAGCGGTTATGGGAAGAGAGAAGAGGCGCACAATTCACTGGTGCCTTTTTCCTTGTGTAACTTTTCCTTGATGCATTTTTCCTTGATTCCTTGCTGCAATAATGAGTTTATGGGGGAGGCGTGCATTTCACAATCGTGGAGCTGCTGTTGTCATTTTCTGCCAATTTTGGGGAATGTCCTTTAGAGATATGTAGAATTTATGTAGCTTAGATCTCTCTCTCTTATGCTCATTGGTTGAATTTTTTATGAGAAACATACTAAATTTCTTGTATTTTTTTTATTGTTCTTAAATTCACAACATAATTTATAAATTCGCAACTTAATTTTCTTGAATTCACGACCACGTCTATGAATTCACAACTTAATGTTTTTGAATTCACAACCACATCTATGAATTCACAACTAAAACTCGAATTCACAATCAAAATAAATTTTAGTTTTAGTTGTGAATTCAAACTTTAAAAACCCCAAATTCACAACTTAATATTTTTGAATTTACAACCAAATTTATAAATTCACAACCAAAATAAATTCTAATTTTAATTGTGAATTCAAACTTTAAAAACCCCAAAATTACAACTACTTGAATTCACAACCAAAATAAATTATGGTTGTGAATTAAATTTTAATTGTGAATTCGACTGGTTGTTAATTCACAACCAAAAAATTCTGATTGTGAATTAAATTTTTGTTGTGAATTCGACTAGTTGTGAATTCACAACTAAAAAATTCTGGGTGTGAATTAAATTTTGATTGTGAATTCGACTGGTTGTGAATTCACAAACAAAAAATTCTGGTTGTGAATTGTGAATTCACAACCAAAATTTTTTGGTTGTGAATTCACATTGGTTGTGAATTGCGGGATTTTTTAAAGGGGTGATGTAAAGTGGACATTTTTTAAATTTTTAATGTGGAAGGGTATTTTGGTAAGAGTGGTCATTTTTTAATATTTTTATCTTAGTGGACAATTTTTAATTTTACAATATGAAAGTGGCCATTTTAAAAATCCACTCATTAAAATATGAACCATATGAAATAGAATGAAAATTTACGTGCATGTGTTGGCTTAGCGGTATATGATTAATTTTCAAGATCTGATATTCTAGTTCGAATCCACCATTGCACGATATTTAATTGTTCTTATTCATTATCAAAAAATAAAATCATTATAGAATAATTTGCTAATTTGGTAATTCCCTCCAACAAAAAGCATTTGAACAACGCGCTCTGGCCACATTCTCTCAGGCAGAGCAGCGGCGCCATGAAGAAACTTCGTTGCCCATGCCTGCGATCTCGGCTGATCGAGTTCCTCATTCGATCGGCTCAGGTCTGCTATCTATCCTCTGCTAATATATTTTGAATTTTTCCTCCGTAATTCTCTGTAATATATTTGGAAATAGTTTCTGGAAGTTTCGCCAATTGTCAAGTACTCAGCGCTATCGCTCTTCGCCGACCGCTTTTACCCTGCTCTCTCCGGGTAAGTTATATGCATCTATCTGTTTCTTTATTGTTCATGATATGGAAGACTTTATTGTCGTGGAAGATTGCTAAAACTGTAGCTAAACGTGACCTGGTTCACATTGTTATGTTATTCTGTTTATATGGCTCTTGAAGTTTCTATGTTTTGTTCAGACACGACCTGATTCATATCTTGACTGATGCCGTGCCTTTTCTTTTCTTTTTGTTTCGGCTAACCAGCTTAACATTTGTTCATCGGCTATACTAGTTGGTGATGAGGTCTAGGAGGTTTAATCTGGTTGATTTGTTTTTATTGGCTACTGGTGTTAGATTTTAGAAGTTTTGATTATCTCTTGTGCTGATCACTCCAATTAATCTGAGGAGAGCTTATGCTAAAGTAAACTGTAAGCTTACTCACAACCAAAATACAAATCTAGAGACTATTTGAACCTACCAGAATTCAATTATCTGATACTGGATACTGCACTTGGTGCTTTTATTGATAACTTCTTTTTATTTATGGCAAACCATTCAAAGACTCGAAGACAGCAAGGTGATGAAAAACTGGCTTCTGCATCCGATTGGAGAATGTAACTTGCAGCTATTTGCTCTTGTTTCATTATGGATATCAAGCAAAGTACGTATATTATCTATTAGTCCTGATACTATATCCATCTTTCTTGTGTGTTAACTTGATTATTTTCAGATACATGATTCACCTCCTCTGTCTGTTAAAAATTTCAAATCCTTGGGAGACAAGTTTATCAAGGAGCAACATTTCACCATGGGGGATATTTTGGAAGCTGTAAGATCATTGTTTCATTAATGCTTATAAGATCCTTCTCCATTTTCTATGAAGCATGATGGCTAACAAGAAATCTGCAGGAGATAGTGCTAATGCAGGTATTGTTTGATGTGCTATTCCTTTCTGATACTATTTGACTTGTTTTTGTTCTCTGGATCACTTTCCTGTTCGGTAAAGTAATCGAGTTTCTTTAAGGTTCTGCAATTTGGGATTGGCACGTCAAAAATTGCTTTTGCTTCAGTTGAAGAGCTTCTTGTTCAATTCAAGTAAGCTTTGTGACCAACAAGGAGTTCTTTCTGCCCCTTCAGTTTGAAACTGCTTTCTAAACTAATGTGTAAATTCTAATTGGGGAATTTTTATTTTTTGGTTAACTTAGGGCAGTTGCCCAAGTTGGGGAGCATGTGAAGTTTGAAGCTTGTATGGATGTTATGGATCTGCTTTATGAAAATGAAGAGACATCAGTCCTTTACAGCTCTCCTGAGGCTCTGGCTGCATCAGTGGTGGTATGTGCTCAATTTCATCTGCAACGAGACTTATTGTCCATTTGCATCTCTTAATTTTGAAAGGAGTTTTCCACCCTTCACAGGTCGTTGGTTACATCATTACAGTACCTCCACAAAAGTGGGAGTTTCCTGTTCTTCCTTGGGGTAAGAGTTCATCAATTACTAAAATCTATCTATTCCTTGAGGCACTATCATTAACCTTAGCACATGCACCAATCACTATTATCTGCTAATCTGAAAGCAACATTAGGTTTTAAATGAAGTTCTAAACATTGGAAAAATCAATTTATTAAACTCTGGGATGCCATTATTAGTGTATGTCTGTATGGCCATGACTATTGAGGATACAGTGCATCCTAGTTCAGTCTATTTTCCTCTGTTAGTCTGTAGTGCAAGATGATATTGATGTTGAATGTATGTTAAAGAAAATCCTTCACTTCAAATGATCTAGAATTTTACATTTAGATGGTTTTGCAAATTGCCTAAGTCTACATCTAGAACACTTATAGCTCAAAGCAGGATAATTTTTCTGTGTTAGTTATTGGTGGATACGTAGACATATCCTAAATACATGTTATAATGAACTGCACTAGAGCAAGACTTTGTATCGTATCATGCAGTTAAAAGTACTGATAGAGGTATTTAACTGCTACTAGAATGGCTAATCATGGAGGGTAGCTTATTTTACATATACATTGGTCATATACTAGCAACCATGAATTTTGAAATCCAGGATCAGCTTCAACTTCTCAGACCTTTTCCTTCGAAACTGAAGTAAATTAATATTCTTAACATATTCAATGTAAAACTATTGTTTACTCAATTCTACATTAAGGGGGCGTTTACTTTGTATGGATTAATAAGATGCATGATTGAGTATTTTTATCCTCAAAAGTAGGATTTCTTCAATCTCATCTTTTCAGTGAGATGTGAATTAAGCAAAACTAGCTTAAATGATAAAAATAATCAAGAGCCTTGTGATATCCTGTAGTTTTAATCCATCAAAGTAAACAAGGGATTAATTTTATTATTTTTGTCTATCAAGACTAATCCTCAAAAGTAAACACTTCTTAAAGAAAAAGTCTATATCCAAAGTCTGTCGAAAGCATCAGGTCCTAATTTGAAAAAATATTTTTGTGTTGATATGTTACATTTTCCACTTACTGCCTCAATATGAAATATAGATTTCTATCAGTGGATTAGTGTATGATAAAATATTTTAACTTATGAGTTTGATTATGATGTCACCGACTGCATAAAAATCCTAAATAACATGACATGTTCACTAGAAAATGTCTTCTTTGAAAATGAGGATCAGATATAGTTTATTTTTTCTTTATTTTCTCTCAAAACAGTAGTCCAACCCCAACACAATTTTTTCAACTGTTTACATTGTTCAGCCTCCATCAATTTTAGAATTTTTTTTCTCTCAATATCGTTGTTTTTCATCTCTACAGCTGGGAAGAATTAAAAATTATAACTGGCTTTGATAGGTCAAGTGTTTTCATTATTATCTATAAATATAAAAATTTCATGACCGAGGAGGATATTTTATTAGAGAAATGGAGCAACTTTACAGTGTTTTAAGTTTGTTCATGCTCATGCGCAAGGATTTGAACATTATAGATCACATTTGATTATTGGCAAACACAATCTTGTGGAACTTCTTTCGAAATCTTTTATTTTATTTTCATTTGAAGTTGAGACATGAAGTTTGGTTTGTGTAACAGTCTGGCATTTATTGAGACAATCAAATTAATTGAACGAGAACATATTTCCATACTTGTGAAGACAATAGTGTCATTTCACATTGCTTGAGAGGGATTGTGGTAATGAAAATCAAAGTCTTAATTATGCACAGAAATCATCTTAAAGTTTGATTAGTCACCAATTGAATGAATTGATTACTCATTGACGTCTATATGGTTGGTAGAGTGCCTTCTTCTACCGACCATCCATCACCATAATTTGGAATCTTCCTTTCCTCACATTAATCATGCAATCATTTATATATGTGCTTATCTTTTCTCAAAGTCTGCTTAAACTTCTAACCACTCTCTTGGTCAAAGTTTCACACAAGAATCCAACTTAGAGAGCCTGTCTTCTTAGAGCTTGAGCTACCATTAACAGCTCAAAATGTAAACTATTCCTCTTGGAAGCGTGTGTCTGTGTGTGTATATATTTAGAAAAATACTCAAAGTGGTCTTTTGACTCAACCAACTCTCTAGCCAAGACAAATTATAACTTATTCCCTTTACTCTTAATTGAAACATCGTTTCATCTGCTTACGAAAATTTCAGTCTAGATAACAAATATATGCATAATCAGCAAGTAATCATACATTGATGCTTATAAATTTGTGTATTTGTTGCTTATTTTTATCAGTAGTCATCATTATTTTGTTTCCTTATCTGCATTTAAGAACAGCTAGGTTATGGCTGTCTTGATTTACTTGTGGTCAAGCTTGAGCTTTCGGATTTATTTTCGCGCATTTGGATATAGCATTTATAAGTGTAGCCTACCTAACAATTGCCGTGCGCCCTAGATAAGATAAACAGAGACGTAGGGAGAACTCTGCCTAACTGTCATTATATGTACTTCCTGCTCGTATATGATTGACCACCATGTAAAAGTTCCTCTACCCCACTCTTATACATGAAGGCTTTCTGTTCATCATATAGTTTAATCATTAGTTGTTAATCTAGATAAGCCCGGATCTATAGATGTTGATTTGAAATCCTAATTTTATCATATATCATTGCTTTCTTTTCTTGGTGTGGGGTTCGGCAAATACAAAAAATACAATGTCTAGTCAATTTATGGGTGCTTCTTCCTTTATGTTATGCATATTATAGAGTTATGAGTCCAATAATCAGAAGAGGCAATGCCTCCATCATTTTGTACTGACCATTATGTGAATAAAATCAAATCTTTGGCCTGCATAAATTTGTGTGTAGTGAAATTTGTGACGTCGTGCAAAGAAGAGGACGTAGTGAATACTGTCCGGGTGATCCTAGAGCATATATTTCAACCCCAAGCAGGCTATTATGTAACAAATGGATAAAATGTACATCTGATTATGAAGGTGAGATAAAATAAAACTAAACTACTCTATGTTGATTTTGTCTGCTTTTGAAAGATGGAGTAATATTTTTGACACTTGGGTCCACTAGGACCACCAAAGGACCATCCATGATTCCGTCTTATCAAGACACGAATTTAATTTTAGCTTTTCTACTAACTACCCTACATGCATTTGCTGCCTCAATATTTATGTTTCTGGGTTTACCTAATGCAGTAATCCACTTGAATAAATTCGTGTGACATTCTATATTTCACGGATTTTATTGTGCATAAAGTAAAGTGGGTTATTTAATTCACTGCAAAAGTGATCATTCCTTATCTTCTCTTGTGTTTAAGCATCCTGTAACAGCATATTTACTATGCGCAGGGACCTGCTCATACACTGAATTTTGGACTAGGCCATGTGTGTAATTTTATTACCCCCTAGTTATATTGACCGACAAATTTTACCTTTTTTTTTTTTTTTTTGAGAAAAATTGAACTTTCATTAAGAAGGAAATAAAATGTTAACAGCGTGAGGGAGAACATCAGAAACAGTAAAACAAGAACGACAAGAAAGGGCAAATTTTGCTAAA
This sequence comes from Salvia miltiorrhiza, assembly GCF_028751815.1. Classification (NCBI taxonomy): domain Eukaryota; kingdom Viridiplantae; phylum Streptophyta; class Magnoliopsida; order Lamiales; family Lamiaceae; genus Salvia; species Salvia miltiorrhiza. Next base: position 62,102 of record NW_026651439.1, on the reverse strand, counting down.
CTATCCGCCATTGCGTTGCCTTCTCTTGGGGTCCAACTGAACTCACAAATTCGCATCCCAGATGCTGCGTGGAAGATCGAAGAAAGGGTGTCGCCGACATAAGAGAGGTCAGTGTTCCGGTTGATAAGCATCCAGTAGAGAAGTTGGCTGTCAGTTTCCACAATCACATCCGACTTTTCGCGCTCCATGCAAAACTTAAGGCCCTCAAGGACAGCCTTCGCTTCTCCCTCAACCGCAGAGAAAACACCCGGAACAAAACCGAAGCAGCAGCCCACCTGAGTGCCAATCAGATCAGAGAGAATCACTCCAAAACCCATGCCAGCTTGGACATCAAAAGCAGCATCACACGAAGCCTTAACTTGAGCAACGCGAGAACACTTAAGAGGGGAAAGGCTCGCCTTGGTTTGATTTTGCTATCGGCCCACTTTTAATTTTAGTTTCAAAAGTTTTATTCAATTAAAAGTTGTTTGGGGCTTTGTGGCTGACTGGCTGTTGGGGCCTCTGACACAGGAAATGCGGCATTTGACGTAAACTTGGGATGATATGACGATATATGTGCTGGATTCACATCGGATGTTTTCATATTTTTTCACCTATTTATTCGTGTGTCCATAATGTGATAGTGTAAAAAATATGTATTTTAATAAATTTGGACGGATCGATAATGGCATTGTGATAATATTAAAAAAAAATTGATATGTTCAGATGTTAATGCAATGGAACATAGCGACATTCATTTTAAGTCATAAGTCTAGAAATACATTCTGGTAATACCGAGTTCTTTTTTTAAGAAGGTAAAATAGTTATATAGAGTTATACCTTGTATAGTCATTTTATTTGAGTTTCGCTCACAAAAAAAAAAAAAAAACCGTATAGGATATAACTGTCTTTTAAAAAAAAATTAGTACTATTGATCCAGTTCAAATTGGTTCATTTAACTTTCATTCAATATATTCTGCAAGTGAACTTTTATGGTGGTTTATTCTTGCATTTCTAGAACTTGAGTTCTTGGTGATTTTGATACTCAAAGTAATTAACACCTCCTAACTTTCTGCAGGGATAAATGAATGCGGGGGTTTACTCTAGTTGGAAGGTACTTGTGTTACATACACAAACTTTTATTCAATCTTATCTTTGTACATGAACTAAATATCATGTTTTCAAATACACAAACTTTTCATTGTTCTGATTTTTCCATGGTTGTCACTTGGCCTCAAGAAAATGTTGAGGTATACGCTTGAAATGTCAGCATGGCTTAAACAATCGATGTAATAAATGATGGAATTGAATGTCAATTCGACTAATCATGATGACATTAATTTGTCACTTCAACTACCCATGATGATATTAATTTGGAGATAAATTTTTTTAATTCAATTGAAAGTTTGTATTCGGAGATAATTTTTTAATTCATGTCCAAAATTATAATTTTATGAAAGTTTATATATTTACGCATAATTATCCCTATTTTTTTTATGAAAAGCTAAAAATATTAGCTACCTTATATTAGAGCATTCATTTCTATTCTTTATTTAATATTGTTAATTTATAAATAAAAAAAACCTAACAAGTAGTAAAACATTTGCACTAGCTTATAAATATAAGAAAATGGTAAACTTTGTTTACTCTTAAAAATATTGAATTTTGGTACTCTATTTATGTTCTCATTTAGTATTTCTTCATCACACCCAAAAGCAACTACCTTAGCGCAATTCACCTCTTATCTTCTTAAATTGGGTGAATCATTCTAGTAGTTTTTAATTTTTATGAAACTATTTTAGAATAAAATGGTTTGGTTTTGTTTCTCGTATCACTAACTAGTTAACCAATATTAAATTTACTCAAAAATCAACATAACTTTCAATTGTCATTATTTAGTAATAAGTAGTCCTTTTATGACTTATTTTGTACGCAATTTAAAATAAGGCGTGATATATTTGACTATGATATCTTTTATGTATAAGATATTAATATTTGCTTATATATAGAATCAGCATACTTGACTAGGGATGGCAATCTACCTGCGGGTAACGGATATCCGCGAAAACCCGAACCTATTAGGGTGGGTTTGGATACCATTTGATATCCACGGATAGTTTCGTGGTTGCAATTCACTATCCATTTAGTTCGTGGGTATGAGTTTGGATACTTACTATCCATACCCACGAAACCCGTTTACCCGCGAAAAATATCCGCCAATTACCCGTTAATTATCCGTGAATTACCCGTCAAATATTCACAAAAAATTCCATAAAATATGGGCTTTAAATATATATTTTGAGATTATGGGTTAGCATATTATATCTTAAAATAGGCCTAAACAGAAACTGAACTAAGGCCCAAATTCTAATAGTCTAATTTAAATTTGAATTTTGTTGAGCAATTATAGAATTTTGTTGGATTTTATATTTTAGTTGATGAATTTGAATTTAAACATTGTTCTTTGTGGATTTCAACATATGGATTTGAATTGTGTTGATTTTTTTTCTATTAAATTTGTTGTAAATTTAAATTTAAATTTTGTTTCGTGAGTATCCGGCGGATAGTAGATGGCGGGTATCCGGCGGATAGTGGGTATCCGCCGAATAGCGGGTGACGGATACCCGTCGGATAGCGGGTTCATGGATACCCGACGGATAGCGGGTATCCGCGGGTAGCAAGTTTGGATACCATTTGATATCCATGGATAGTTTCGTGGTTGAAAACCACTATCCATTTAGTTCGTGAGTATGAGTATGGATTGTCACTATCCGTACCCGTGGTACCCGATTGTCATCCCTATACTTGACGTGACTTGAAACACCTTAATTTAGGATTGGGTTGAACTAGAAAAATCAAAACTCAAAGAAAAATTGAACCTAAAAAGACCATCGAAGAAGCTCATCGTGCCGATCAGATTTTTTGACTAGAAAGGTCGCCTAAGTTTTGTTGGTATTATATATACTATTTTATTTAAATTTGTTTATAGTGCAATGGTTAACATGTTAGTTTCACAAGTTAAAGGTCAGGTTTTCAAACCCTTAACAAATGAGTCACTAATATATACTCCTTCTGTCCCATTATAAACGTTCATGAATTTTGGGCACGGAAATTAAGAAATGTGTAATTAGTAAATAAAATGAGTTGATGAAGATTATTTAAATATTAGGTATAGAGAGAGAATATGTTTGTCAAAAATGATTGAGATATTTATAATGTGACGTCTTATTATGAAAAACGAGACATTTGTAATGGGATGGAGAGAGTATTATAGTATAAAATTTACTAGATAAATTTAATTTACCTAACAAACTTTTTAACCATGACTATCAAAATGTATGATGATCTTTCTAAATGGAGTAATATTTTTCTCAAACACGTGTAGATGATGGCCGAACTTTTTTTTCAAAGGTAATAAATGCTTCCACCTTTTGCGCTCTCATCTCCCTTGAATGAAGATGGAATGGAAGTATGTGTGTGGTACCAATAACATCACGACCTTTTTTGTGCATAACTTCTATTTTTTTTTTTTTCTTTTGTGTGTGTGTGTGGCTTGACTCTTGAGCAATGGTATTTTAAGAATTAAGGCTGAGTCACCTTAATTATGTCAAAAATTCATTTTAGGCTTATCCTATATATAATCCCCAATGAATTTACTCACTATTTAAAAAATAAATAAAAATAATACTAATAAATTTACTATTTAGTCTATTTTATTCTTATAGTTTTAAACTAAATATCTAATAAATAATAGGTGATTTAATACCTAGCCATTTTTTTCTTCTTCTTATTATAGCTTCTTATGTAATCAATAAATGAATACAAGAGAGCATTTAATCAAGTGATGAATTTAAGAGAGCACAATGCTCTGCATATTCATTCAACCAAAGTGTACATGAACATATCTAATATCCTAAAAAAGGAATAGTTATCATGAATTTTAGGACTATAACTCAAATTACTCAATAAGAGCACTCCCATCAGATCACCTAAATGCATCACTAACTCTAAATTTAGGCTAAAACAATTGAAAATGAGATAAAAAATGTATCTAGCAGATCCCCTAAATTGAATGGGGCCCACAAAAAATTTTACACCTACCTAAATTCAATCTTAAATTTACACCCACCCTAAATTTATTTTAAGCTTATAATTAGTAGGGCCCACACATAATTATTATTTTTTTGTACAAAATAGGAGATCTGATGTATGAATTTATAAAATTGAGATCCTAAAATTAAATAGGAAAGCTTTAGGGAGGAATATAAGAGCATAATTTTGGGATTTCTGCTGGGAGTGCTTTAAGTACAAAACTCAAAATCCTTAAAAAAGACGATATAATCGTAAAATATGATGATAATATTCGAAATACAATTTAATAAATGCAGCAACACACAACATGAATACTCGACAACCATCCAAGTTTGCTTTCTAATTTCCTATATCAAAATTTCATTATAAGACGCAACCGCAAAACACAATCTTGCTACATATAACCACAACTAAATTCACAAATCAACACTAACAAATTTCGAATAAGCTCAACTGATTAAGATTAAGATCCATGTATTTCCATAAGATTCGTGGGGTCCTCCGTACATTTTTTCTCTTCTAATAAATTCATGAATTAAAATTCACAATAACACCATGTACTTGTCGAGAATTTTTATAATCATTTAAAAATATGTTAAAACACCATAATCCATAAAAGTATATTATAATTATCCAAAATAAGTAATAATACAATCATCCAAGTATCAATCAACACATGACACATATTCAACCATTTATACTTGTGTCGAAGTCCAAATAGCCAAACAAGAAATTAAAAGAGTACAGTGAGGATGTGAACACTTATTTCAATAACATAAGCATAAAAATGAAAGAAAAATAATTGTCATATCAATAAAATTGATAATAGGATTATGTTATCAAAATAAAAATAAAAACGGATCTCAAAAATCTTACTCCAAATTTGAACTTGGATTTTCGAGCAAATGTGTAAATTCGATTCCGATTCACCGAGTCCAATTTTTAACATGCTCAAATCTAATAAAATGGATTTGGATCCATAGATAAAACTGATCTTAGTCCACTGCCATCTCTACCTAGACTAATGTTGTAATTTTAGTTTGAATATCAAATTTTTTATTTTGGATTTTGGAGTTGGATGAGTTGGGATTTTGGTTTTGTGATAAATAAGAAGGATTGAGTAGCGCGAGATTGCACTGTTAGAGCATCCACATTAGGGTTACATGCAGTGACGTAGCCAGACTTTTTAGCTAGGGGGGGCCAAATACTCTCTTCGTCCCAACTAATTTAATCAATATTCATTTTTGGACCATCCCAGCTAAATTTATTTCAATTTTCTAATATGGAATAAATATAAGCAAAAAACATCTAATCACTTATTCATTTTATTACCAAATACACTTATTTTGATGGAAAAACAGAGAAAAAATATATTTTCATCCATTTTCCACCATTTTTACATGTTTATTATGATGGAAAATTTTCTTTGGCCAGTGTGAAATATTTTATCGGGCATCCCCTTTTCACTCATTTTTTGTCCAATATTAGATAATATTATTCTAAGGTATGGGTGTGAAAATATTTTTCAATATTTTATCATCTTTTCATCTCTAGCAAAACATACGATAAAAAAAAAGGAGAAAAATATTTTCTCACCTTTTCTTATCTATCATTTTTCAATAAAATTTTTTTCAACCAAAGTAAACGCATCCTTAAAACACTAGTTTTACAATCGTTCAATAGCTTATCTCCTACACGTAGAGAAAAATTGAGATTATTACTAAAATAAGAATATTTATGTATTTATTTAATATTAAATATAAAATTACTAAAATACCCCTAGTGTTTTTTGAAATTTCCAGGGGGGCCCAGTGCCCCCACTGCCCCCCTCTGGCTACGTCAATGGTTACATGATAGCTTACTTGATGAGGGGAGACCACATTGTGTAAGGAGGCTGCATTGGGATTACATGATAGCCTACATGATTTTTTTAGTTTTGATTTTTATGTTTTTCACTTAAATTTAATTGCTCAAATTTAAATAACACATTTTACTAATAATTAAAATGTCAATAAAATAAAAAATTTTAAAAAATTAAAAACACAATTAAAATTACGACAAAATTAAAATTAAAAACACAATTAAAAATTTAAAACATAATTAAAATTAAAAAATAATTAAAATTGAATTTCAATATATATATATATATTTTTAAAAAGGGCGCGTGTAAAACACGCGCCGAAAAAATAACGCTAAGGCGTTGCCAATGCTCTTATGGATGGTTTATTTATTTACTTTTTGAGAAACTCATTTTTATTGACTAAACAAATTTAGTACTTCATGATAAATTGTCAATAATCTAAACTATATATAGTTAATAGTTTGTCGACCTAAATATGATGATTACATATCCTCCAAATGAGGAATTGAGCCGTGTGCTTGCTATCAATGACAATCATCAATCACACAAACCAAACATGAGATGACTCCTAATTATGTTTGCTATCAACCCTCATCCAAACCAGATTAAATTCAAGTAATAAAAAATATTCCCCAATTGAAGGAAAAAATGACCATCCAAAATAATTAAACAAATACGAAGTTTTTATCCTCATTAATTAATGAATGGAGCGGGCGAAGTTATATATGATTATGGAAAATCAAGAACCCATATCTTACTTGTCTTTTTAAGTAGAGTATATGTCGCATAATTATTGTCTAACGTCATATGCTTTTCTAACCGAGTTACTACTTAACGCCACCAATATTTACTTAGACACAAAATCTTGGGTATACCTAGGTGTACCGTACAACCGGGTTGACCCGTATCTAAAATAGTATTATTTATATGAGTTGGATCAGAATATGGGTTCAAATCAGAGTGCGGGTCAAAGTTTAAGTGAAGGTGTGACCCGATTGTACGGTACACCCGAGTGTACCCAAGACCACCTCTTACTTAGAGCGTGCCACGAGTTTTCTCCTTATCAACAAAAAATATAATTGGATATAATAACACAATTTGTACTCGTTTTCTAATTTACAATACGAGTTTTAAATATGGACACAAAAAGATGGCATTTATAATTGGATTATTTATTTAGAAACACACGAACTTTTAGTAAGTATTTTCTGATTTTTTTTATAATATTTCTTTTAAATTTAAATATATAAACTTTGTGCTCGTCAGATTTTTTCGCGACGAGTAGTTCCGATTGAATTATAACTGAATTGGCTTTTACATGGCATATTATTGTGTACGTGGCGTGACGTAAACGTGCCAATTTTTAATTTAGTTATTACTGTGTAAATATACGAACATTCAATATTTTATAGTTTTTTCCCCAAATTTAATATTCTTCTAATTTTTCCCGCGAATTTTATTTTTTCCCACAAAATTTGTTTCCCTCATATTTCTCAATTAGTTTGTGTTGCAATTGGTTATGGTTAAAATGTTAATTCAAATTTGTATATCGTATCGAGAAGTTGGAATGCTTTAATATGATCTTTGGATCAAAAATTCTATACATTATTGAGTGAGAAATATGGGAAATTAATTTCGTGTGAAAAAAAATGAATTGTGAAAAAAAAAATCAGAATAACATGAGAAATTCGTGGGAAAAAATAAAAAATGTTGAAAGTTCGTGTATTTACACGTAAATGACTCAAAAAAGAAATTAAAGTCGTTGGCCGGTCATTTCACGTTGACAGCTCCGGCGGACAACCGAACACGTCAGCATCAATTTGGATAAAATAAATTTTATGGGAGAAATCAATCGAGCATGAAGTTCGTATATTTAAATTAAAATAAATAAATTAAACCCAAAAAATTCATTATATTTACACGCAAAAAATTCTTAATAAATTATGTATGATTTACAATATCGATGAAAATTGAACGAAATCCGATCCAAGCTAATGTAATTTCCAAAGACGTACACACGGAGAATTGTGTGATTTATAATTTTGGAACAAGATGAGCGAGCAATCCATGTGTACTTTGTTTTTTATAGTCACATTGTCTTTGAATTTGTTAAACGTGATTGATATTGTAAACCACATAAACTATAAAGATTTTCTCTAGGTCAAGATTTACAAGCCGCGTTGTAAAAAAAACATAAAAATGATGTTATTATATGCAATTAACTCATAATCCATTAAACATATCCTTTAAAAGCAAAAATCTTCAAATGATTTAAATTAGAAAACAGTAATGAAATAAAGGGTCAAACATAATTTTGAAATGTCAACTGTAGGACCAGATGTCCTTAAGGTTTAGGACAAGAGAGGACATAACTTTAATTTACTTGAATAGTATAACCCTTTATTATTACTACTATTTGTACCTGCAGCTAAGTATAATATGTAGATTTCTCTCATTATTGCCAACAAATTAATCCCAAAAGCTTCGACTTCATATATCTTTATCTTGAATTGGAAATGGTCCCTTGAATTGCATGGTACAAGTTTATAAACAACAACCACATAATTTATCATACCCGCTATATGTGTCTCGCTACAAACGAACCAAATTATGTTTCTTTTTGTACCAATAATTTATTAGCATAATACTTTGATTTTTATAAAATGATCGATGTAAATAGTAGTGCTAGAGTTCCCAACTAATTTAATGGTCTTCTTTCTGGTCAGAAAAAACCTCTATCATGCAGTCGGATCAAACATTTTATGTTAGTATTAAAAAATATATATTTGTATGTATTAAAAATATCATTTGTGAAGTGTATTATTTTACATTTAGGAAAAATAACTTCTTTTGTTATCAAAGAGCCATTTCTATATCTTAAAATGTAATTTGTAATGTATATTTTCTACAAAGTACTATCATTTATTTTCATAAAACAATTGCAAACTATCATTTTTATTTAAAAAACATATATTTAAAAAACATATCAATTGTTACAAAATATCATTGTATATCATGTTTTATATGCATGATTTTATTTATTATTGATAAAAATATTATTTTGCATATACTCTGGACGGCCAAAAGGAAGAAAAAATGAGGCGAAAAAGAAATGGGTTGGTAAATTTGCAAAATAAGATTAGGATATTTGATTTTCATCTATAAAATGCTGCAGTAAGTAAGTTGATCATCGTCATCTAAAATAGAAGAACCTAAATACTATTATGTGGAAAAACTAATGAAAAGAAATCCCACTTGATCATCTTCTTGTCCTCTTTATTTGTTTCTTCTTTTTTATTCGATCGGCACAATCGAGGAACAGGAAAGTGATTGCTCACTCAAATTAAGATATTTGATTTTCATCTATAAAATGCTGCAGATACCAACAAATTTAATATCCCATACTTTTCCACTTCCTAAATTGTTAAACTTTTCTTACAAGTTAATCAATATTATATTTTTTTTAGGTGAATCAAATACTATAGTAGTTAGTTTCATCGTTTGCTTTATTTCTGTACATTTAACCGACATCAATCTGCCAAACTTTTACTATTTTATATGACACAATTTTTAAAATGTTACAATAACAACAGTACCATCTCTTAATTAATATCTTAATTTGCTGCAAAATTAATGTTGGTCACAACATAAATAACATGTTAATTTTGTAACAAATAGAAAGATGGTGATATTATTAAAAACAGTACTTCAAATATCGTATTAAAATTATTTATAAAATCAATAAAACACAGATTAATTTGAGCTACATAATTCACCCAATTTTCACCAAGATGATCAATTATTAGCCAACTAACTACTTAGAACTACCATTTAAATATTCTAAACATAACATGATTATAATCAAAAATTGAATTAGCAAAGTTCATAATCATGAGCTAATTGCTAATTCATTTTACCCTTCAACTTAAAAAAAAAAAAAAACTTTTCACAGAGATAAGTGGTTATAGGATGGAGATTAATCATCATAATCACCTTTTGTGTTTCACCTTTTGATTAGTATACTCCCACTTTAATTTCAATGATGAAAAAAAAAAAAAAGAGGGATATGACAAGAGATGGAGCCCTCCACTGAGAAAAATCACTGTATTTTATGATAGGGCACCAGCTTTTATATGATTATTTATCATCTCCTTAGATAATGAAGGTTGAACAGAATGCAATGGGTCCATTATTCTTCTATACTTTCTAAGCAATAGTTACATTGTCATTTTCTTGCACCACTGTCATATTCTGCGCTCACAAACAGGTACCAATATTTGTACATATATACTATCTCCTAAATAGGTAGGCCTCTCAAATATACTATAATTTTTTTCCTTCAATATATGTGAATATTATGTTTTTTTTATAATATTATAAATATATGATTATCAACAACAAATATAATATGAACAGCTAACATCTACGGTGGATGCATAATCTTAATTAATAAATAAATGCAACACTCTAATTCAAAGTATTATTTATTTATCTAAGATATTTTAAAATGTTTGGGGGGAAAAAAATAAAACCTTGTTACAATTTTCTTAAAACATAGGTTTGAGGTTGAAGCCTTGAAGGAGTAGTCATAGACCCATAGTCGATGATATATTCTCTCAAGAAGATTCTTTCACTTTAATTGTTGATATAATTATATGAAATATAATTAAAAACTCATTCAGTAAATAATAATCTATATATTAATTATCTGAACTTTGGATTAGTTCTATGCTTTAATTTTTTGTATATTATGGTATTATAGTTTTTTTTTTTACTTGGGGGAGGGGGAGCGGTGGGGGTTTGCACCCAAACAAGAGATCACATCGTTTGATGTCTCATTGGGAACATTATGTTATTATAATTAATTAATCATCATAATATCGCCATTATTGGGTTTGGCTCATACATTATTTATCTTCAGGCAATGATTGGACTGCATGCAGCGACCTAATCCACTAGATTATACATCCTCAATATGTAATAATAAAGGATTTTGACATTGTTCTGAAACAATAATTGATTATAATAAAGTAGTGAGAGTCCCATAAAACTATAAGTATAATTGCATGTTTCGTCATGTACAATTTTGTTATATTTATAGAATCTATTTAGACATTATTATTGGTTAAATTCATGACAAACAAATTCGCGAATATTATTGGTTAAGGAGAACTCTGAATATATATCCAAATACTTATCACATGTAGTATATACTTTTTCTGGCACATTTCATTTCACATTCGTTAGATTAGAACAGTTGTCTTTAGGTGTTATAGTATCCAAATGAATGGATTTGTGATTAAAAATCATCAATCGATTATTACTTATATATGTTTATTAAGTTTGACTTTTTTAATACAAATTTTCTAGTACGTTTTTCCATAAAAGCATATTAACTTATAATTCTTAGTTAGTGTTTGTGAATTTCCTTGTCATTCCACAAAGACAAAGAAAAACTATTAAAGAGAATTGACGGATTCTACTCAATCCCCCTCCCCTCGAAAGAAAACGTTAAATACCTTTTTTGTTATAAAAATTACATTTATCGTGAAAATATGAGAACAGTAAACATATAAAATTATACTCCCTCCGTCCATGAAAGAACTTCCTAGGAGGGAGTGGCACGGGTTTTAATAAAATGTTGTATAGTGTATTGAGAGTGGAGAAAAAGTTGTAAAGTGTATTGGGAATTGTGAAAAAGTATTACTTTATTGTGTTGTTTTAATTAATGTTATTTGAGTGGTGGGAATTGTCTTAAAATTGGAGTATTTTTTAAGTGGTGGGGTATTGTCCCAAAATAGGAAAAAGTAGGAAGTTCTTTCGTGGACGTCCCGAAATAGAAAAATAGGAAGTTCTTTCGTGGACGGATGGAGTAATATTTATAGTGAAGTTTATTGTATTCGAAAAAAAAATAAAACTTTCTCTTATTTAAGGATTCCAACTCATGTGCTCCATTTATCTGTAAAGATGATGCATCACTGAATGATTGAAAATGATTTTTCGTTTTCACTCTAAATAAGGGTTCTCATTTGAAGCTAGCTTATATGAGATGGAGAACATAACAAATTGTTTTAATAATCGTAATATTCATGCTAATTATTTGTTATACTAATTTGTCAAATTTTTATTATTTTGTCCCCAATTTTCTCTTTCTTAGTTATTTTCAATATTGAGTCTGAGCCAACCCTCTAGTTGAAATAAGATTGTAAACTATTAATAATAAAAATTAATTTATTTTTGTAGAAGATATATAGAACGAGCTTTAGAACAAAATGTAGATTATGCTTTTAATGTACCTACTATTGGATAAACAACTATTTTTATAGCAAATGATTGAGTTATAATCCTAAGTGCCGACTCGAGCTGACACTTATTGGAGAAGGGCGGGCTGGCGCGGTGGCGTGGCTCGAGGGCGGCACTTAGCTTAGTGCCAAAATACGAAGGAGAGAAGGGAATTTGCGTGCATTTCACGCGCCCGAAAATAAAAAATAAAAAATAAAATCTGATTAATTAAAAGAAAAGGAGTTGTTGGCTGGAGTAAGAAAGGATAGTTGGAAATCAATGTCTCCTTCAATTTTTCCTTTTTTTTAAATATCTATATAGACCCTTATTCTTCACATTTTCATTCACAGTTGATCTCGTTTTGGCCCGATTGAGCCCTAGAAAATTAGTGTAATTTTTATTTTTATTATTATATTTTAATTAAGTATTTTATTTAATTTTAATTAATGTAATATTAAATTTTTTTATTTTAATGAAATGTTGATTTTTAAATTAAAAGAGTAAAAATGTGATTAATTGGAAATGAAGATTTTAGAGTCACTTTAAGAGCATTGGCAACGGAGGTACTCGAGGGGCTACTCGAGGAGAGGGGTGGACTCGAGGAAGGCGTTGCGGGGGAAGATACTCGAGGCATACTCGAGTCTTCGAGTATGCTCGAAGGGGGGGAAAGGATTGCGAGTGCAATGCAAGCGCCCTAATAAAAAAAAAGGAAAATTTGAAAAATTCGAATTTTATTCGAATTTTGACTGCACCTCCTCGATTTGCGCACTTTTGACCGACCGTTTTCATTTTTTTTTCTTCTTCTCCTCTTTAAAAAACCCCAACTTCTCCCCACCATCTTCACACATCTTCTTCTCCTCTAATTTTCATCTCCTCCATTTCTCTTCAAGAATTTTCTCCGTCATGGATCCACACAACCCTTTCTACGATCCAAATTGGTGCCCCGATCTCTCCTCCGATTATCATCCCGATATGGGAGGAATCAACTTGGAGGAGAGCCCGCCCGAGGAGGAACCGGTCAGTGCACAGCAGAGTGTCTCCCCACCAAAGAAAGGCGGCCGGAGGAAGGAAATGGCCACCAAAATCAAGCACGACAAAGAAGCTAGGTACCGTCATACTTACCTTCCCGAGCAGACGGATCTCATCGTCCAAATTTAGGCGGAGGAGACCAACGACGCCATCCGTGGGACGGATCAGAAGGGAGAGGCGTATTGGGGCCGGATCCGCGCACGTGTGAACCCCATCCTCGGCGTCGACCTTAAGATCAAGCAACTTCAAGGCCACTGGTCCCGGGTGAGCGCGGATGTGCGTCTCTGGGAAGCTGTTTGGGTGGAGACGCACAACAATTGGCCCTCCGGTCATTCGGATGATATGCTTCGTGACAAGGCCCAAATCCTCTTCAGGGCTCGAAGCCCACACAGGGCCTCCTTCAATTTCTGGAACGCGTGGAAAATTCTCCGGAACAATCCCAAGTTCAAGTCGATGTACCTCGTTGGAGACGTGCATGCCTCCAAGAGGACAAAGACCACGGAAGAGGGCGGCTTCACCACCTCGGCGTCGGGCGAGGAGATCTCTTCTGCCCGGCGCGAAGGCGAAGGCGGCGGCGAAGGGGAAAGGGAAGGCATCAACGTCGCATACGAGCTCGGATCCTCCACCGGAAATAGTGCAGAGGTTGGAGAGGACCGACGAGCAGATGAGGGCATTCACCGCCCAGTACCAGCGGAGGAACGATATCAGGGAGAGGGAGCTCGATATGCAGCTCCTGAACACGGATACGACGCACATGACGGATGCACAACGTGCATTGCTCGCGTCCATGGTCGCCGACGTGCTCAGGCGTCGTGGTCTATCCTAGGCTTTTAATTATGTGATTTTAATGATGTTTTAGGTGTTTTTAATTTTTATGTAATTTTATTTTATGTTTTAGGTGTTTTAAAAATTTTATGTAATTTTTTTTATGTTTTAGGTAATTTTAAATTTTATGTTTAATGGCGTATTTAACTATTACAAAAATATGTTATTTAAATTATGCAATAAAATTTAAATGAAAAACATAAAATCAAAACTAATATTATCAAGTAGGCTATCAAGGAACCCCAATGCAGCACTACCTACTCAATAACACAACCACTATCAAGTAGACTATCAAGGAACCCCATTGCGGATGCTCTAAGTGTTGATGCATTGCACTGGAAAGGGGTGGTGGCGCTAAGGTGGGGACCACCAATTAGCGCCACCCCTAAGCGACAAGGGCTGGAGATGTTCTTAGGAATCCATTTGAGCCCAAAAAATTGTACGGACTGTCCAAAAAATTTTGACCGGAAAACTACCGCTCTCAAACCCACATACAAGTACTTTGAGGTTCTTTATTTTAACAAGTTCCGCCCGATAATCCTTAGCTCCGTCACTAATTATGGAGTATATGATTAATCATCCATATGAAAGTGAAGAATATTTATTAGTCTCGGTTTTGAACCTTCTGTCTCTTTTCTTTTTAATTTGAAATATAACAATATCCAACAAGTGCAAGGTAACAACATAATGTTAGAACACATAATTTCGCAAATCATAATTTGAAAATATTAGAAAATCTATTGGGCCATAGTGTCATCACTCCTAATCCTGTCATATATTTGGATTTTCGAAAAAACATACATATTGGTAAAATGTTAATTGTGACTATGATATATTTTTGATTGTGATTGGAAATTTGCAAGTTTGTACAAATAAATTGACCTCTATAAAAAGAAGTTATTGGGCACGAGGACATAAATTAATTGACCGATCCTTCCCAAATAGATAGGGTGAACTAAGCATTATTTGTTATAATCTTTATTCGAACCTAGTAATACCTTATGCGGTTATGTTTGGACGACAATGGTCAACTAATAATTTTTTTACTCTTTCTCTCAATTTTTTTTATTCTTATTACACTAAGAAAAAAACTACTATAATTTATTTTCTTACATAAGATACGAACGATTACTTTCCGTTTATAATTATTTTTAAATAATTTTAGTGTATTTTTTATGGATTTAGAGTTAATAGTATCATATGTTCCCATTTTTTTTTCATAAAATGTTTTCAATTTTCACTTTTTATTCGGAAACCCCAAAATTTCAGTATTTTTTTTATAAAATATTATGCTATACAAATTCCGACGAATTAAATAATCTTATAATTGAACATTTTATGAAAAACGAAGTTTGAAACTTTTTAATAGAAAATAAAAGTTTGAGATATTTTAAAAAATACGCTAGAATTTGAATACACAAAATATCACTAAGCCCTAATTTAGAGGAAATATTTTTAAGAATATAAAGAAATTTTAAAAAATGCAAAGATGGTTGAAACGTCCACATAAGATTTTTAACCCGAAGATGCGTTGACGTAAAACAAGAGGAGAGTGGCGGTAGTGAGACATGAATTGGAAATAGTGATTCCGCATGACTATTAACAGAAGGCGACGAGAATAATTTTATTGAGAGGGGAATATATATATCGTATTGTAATAATAAATGATAAATATTCGACACCACTTCCGCTCTTCTCACTTAACACCGGAGGCGCACCGTAGCATAGAACTCCGCGCTGATCTAATTTGCACAGATCCACCTGCATTTGCGCAAGTTAGCCCCCACCACCCCCTGAATCACCAAAATCACCATAATCATCTTCTTCTACTTCCAGCTCTGTTAAAAAGCAGCAACTTCAACAGTAGTTGTGATAGCTGTTGCTGTATAATAATTGGGTTGGTGCTAACTTCTGCTTCTTTTTATAATCTAGAGTATTTCTCTACAGTACCTAATTTTTGCTGGTCCAGGTCCATTTTTCTCCCTTTTCTTTAAATTAAAGAAATTAAACAACAAAACCCAAAAACAAAGTTTGTTTTCATTCGCGGGGTTGGTAGTTGTGTGTCCAATTGCGTTGAATTTAGTTTCTTTCTCTAGCTTCAGATCTGTTAGCGGCAGAGAGAGAGAGAGGGAGAAATGGGGATGTAGAAATGGTGGTGCGTAGTATCTTTTTGGCTTCTCTTTTAACAACACAAGTAAAGGAGACAGCGAGAGAAGGAGCGAGGAAGCTGCTTCGCTTTTTTCCTTTTTAGCTGTGAAAGCTAATTCCGTACCTTGCTTCTTCTTCAGAAAGTGTAAAGCTGAAGCCTTTAGCATTTTAATTTGCCTTTCTCCTTTGCTCTGGAGTGGTGGTGGTGGAAATATTTCTTTGGAAGGGAAAGCATTTAATCAGTGGTGAAAATGATGACTGCTGCATTTGGGAGTAATTCCATCAGTTTTCATACAAGCAATACTTGTAATACTCTGCTCAAAGAACTTCAGGTCTCTCTCTCTCTCTCTCTCTCAT
Source organism: Salvia miltiorrhiza (assembly GCF_028751815.1). Lineage (NCBI taxonomy): Eukaryota > Viridiplantae > Streptophyta > Magnoliopsida > Lamiales > Lamiaceae > Salvia > Salvia miltiorrhiza. The sequence continues at coordinate 45,529 of NW_026651439.1, read as the reverse complement.
GGCGTTGAAAATGTTGAATTTTGACAACTTAGCAACCTAAGTGCAATTTCCCTTTTTGGTTCTCTTGAGCAGGTTTTTCATATTGTTTGGGGGAGAAATGGTACTTCTTATAATTTTTTCCATGATTTCTGTTAAAACTTTTTTACTTTGTTTTTATTTTTATTTTTTTCCTTTTGGTAAACTTTATTGGATAAGGGTGGAAGTCTATGTATGTATTATCATGTGTAGATATGTAATTTATTACTTCATCAATTTCTCAATAATCCTTTTTTCCCCCTTCCAAGTTTTATCTTGAGATTTTTCCTCTCCAGTAAGACTTTGGTTTGTTACTTGTACACTATCTCAAGAAGCCAATACCTTGGTTCTACCCTGAACAAAGATTAATGTTTGATAGATAGTTTCTCTGTTAAAATTTAGAATTTGTAAACTATATGATGATATAGGTATAAACACGATTTCTTTGCATTGTGGTTGAAAATCATGTCTAATCTGCTCCTGTACATAACCTGAGTTTTCTTATAATACGAAGGATGAATTTAATATACACAATTTTCTAGTTTCCTTAGGTAAGACTGTAAGAATGGAGTGTGATGTAGTTGGTGGTTTTGTTATTGTTGTGATGAACAGCAATTGTGGACTGAAATTGGGGAGACTCAAGCTGATAAAGACCGCATGTTAATGGAGCTGGAGAGAGAGTGTTTGGAGATCTACAGAAGAAAGGTTGATGAGGCCACAAATGCTAAGGCATGCCTTCATCAATCTATTGCTTCTATGGAAGCTGAGGTTGCAATGCTTATTGCAGCTCTTGGAGAAATCAACATTAATTTGCCGGTAATGAACTTGAAACAATCAGCACTGCCATTTTGCATACTTTTATTTTTTAATCTAATCTTCCATCTCTTCCTTCTAATGCATAATATAGCCTTTCTTTTTCACTTCCATATTTGGCAAAGCCGTAGTGATGGTTTGAAGCACATGATTATGAGTGAAGTGAGACTATGCCCTCAATTCTTGTCTAATGGTGTCACAGCAACATAAAGCAATACAATTCAAAGATTTGCAGAGCTTTGGGAATTTGTCTTACTGGTTTTTGCCTTTTAGACACAAATTCACTCCACCCTTGATTCTGCACTCGTGGCTTAACGTAAAAAAATTATGGTGTATTGAGTTACAGTGCATCTGCAATAATCTTAAACTCTATTCTGTCCTTGTTATACTATCTGTGCTATCTAGGCTATATGTTTCAGCTCCTTGTGCATTCTTGAAATTATGCATCAAGAGGCCAAAGTTAGAAGTATTCATTAATCATTATTGTTGATATCAACTAGACTTCCATCATAAATATTTGATTGGCAACAGGTGCAGTCTGACAAGAAAGCCAAGTCCTTGAAAGGGCAACTAGCCTCAGTCAAACCATTAGTGGAAGATCTAAAACTTAAGAAGGAGGAAAGAATGAAGCAATTTGCAGATATCAAGTCACAAATTGAGAAGATTACCGGCGAGATTTCCGGTTATGGCAGTTCCATGAGCGTCTTGACTCTGGAAGAACAAGACTTATCAGTGAGAAAACTCACGGAACATCAATCAAAACTTCGTGCTCTTAAGAAGGAGAAGGTACGTGAAATCTATAATATAAAAGAGCAGTTTTTTTTTTACCTCCAAATTTTCTCTCTCCTCTCATTTTTTCCCTCCATTTTTTTTTTCTATTAGTAATTCTTTTCAAAAAATCGTTAATTATTACTATTATACAATACTCATTAAATTTAATATCATACTCATTAAGTTGATAATATTGTTATTATACACTATTTTAAATCAAATAATAATATTTAAACTAACATAATTTTTTTGTTACCAATTAATCTCTCATAAATAATGACATTTTGACATTTTTACTTAATTTAAAATTTTAAAAATAAATAATTTATCGTAAGTTTCGTAACCCGTGCATTGCACGGGAGGGGGCGTACTAGTAGTGTATTAAACACGGAAACATCATGCAAAAAGTATGTTCTGTGTAGTGCATCCTACCAGTCATTAAACAACTGCTTTCACTTAAGGATACTGTAGAAGTCCCAAATTGATTTGAACTCTGGTTCTAAAACTACTCTTCTTATTCTTCTTCTTCTTGGCAGTCTGAGCGCCTCCAGAAAGTCATGGATTATGTGAACGAAGTGCATACTTTGTGCGGTGTCCTTTATTTAGATTTTGGCCAAACTGTTAGTGATATCCACCCAAGCTTGCATGAATCAAGTATGGGGCTTGTCACGAATATCAGTGACAGCACATTGGAGGGGCTTGATCAGGCTGTCCTTAAGTTGAAAACTGAGAAAAAGTTCCGGCTTCAAAAGGTATTTGAACTCTGGCAATCTTTTGTCTGAATGTTTCATTCTCTTGCTCATTGAGAACTATGCTTGCTGCAGTTGAAAGATGTCACCGGGTCTCTCTTTGAACTATGGAACTTGATGGACACATCTAAAGAAGAAAAGGCTAGCTTCTTGAGAATTACTTCAGTCCTTGGTTTGTCAGAATCAGAAATTGTGCAACCAGGCGCTCTTTCGCCAGAGACAGTTCAGCAGGTACAGGAGCAGTATGAACTGCCCAACTGTGCTGCTTCTTTCTAGAAACGCGAGTTGATTATTTGTAATGTCATCTCTGACAGGTTTCGGCAGAGGTTGAGAGGCTCACAAAACTAAAAACAAGTAGGTTGAAGGAACTTGTGCTGAAGAAGAGGTCGGAATTGGAAGATATGTGCTGTAAAATTCATATTCAACCAGATCAAAGCACAGCTGCTGAGAAAACCAGTGCTTTGATTGATTCGGGTGATTAATCTGTTTCAATAAGTACCTCCTCTCTCTCTATGTCTACAGTCTTGTTGATTCTTAGTGAAGTTAGACGTTGGAACTCGATCATACTGCAGGCTTGGTGGATCCGTGTGAGCTCTTGGCTAACATCGAGGCACAAATATGTAAAGTCAAAGATGAAGCTTTTAGCCGCAAAGAAATAATGGAAAGGATAGACCGGTGGCTTGCTGCATGTGATGAGGAAAAGTGGCTTGAAGATTATAACCTCGTAAGCTATCAAATCATGTTCAGGATATGCAAATTAGATATCAGAGTTCCGTAACTAGCAATTTATAAAAATAATTAATTGATCATTCAGGATCACAATCGTTACAGTGCTGGAAGAGGTGCACATATAAATCTTAAGCGTGCAGAGCGAGCCAGGATCATGATAAATAAGATTCCAGGTACTTTTTTGGTTACACTACTGATATCTTTCCTTATCCGAGTTGATTGTATTTCTGGAGTTAACGAGACAAAATTTGCAGCTATGGTTGATAATCTAATTAGCAAGACTCTTGCATGGGAGGAGGAGAAACAGAAACTGTTTCTTTATGATGGAGTGAGTGATTTAAAAATCTTTCAAGGTGTTTCATGTTTTTGAATAGTTTGTTAATTGCATTCTACCTGTGATATGCAGGTGCGTTTGGTGTCAATTCTGGAGGACTACAAACAAGCCAGGCGACTCAAGGAAGAGGAGAAGAAGCGAGCTCGGGTAATTCAAATTTGATTATCTTGTGAAATTCTTTGTTGATAACATGGTTAAGAAATAAAACAACATATTGCCTTTATTGAAGATCAATAACATATTGCCTTTCTTGAAGATTAAGCCTTTTGCCTATTTTTTGCATCTCTTTCAGTCAACTGCCTTTTATCCCTAGTATCTTCTTTCTTTTGCAGCTTTTTTGTGCTAACAGTCTCATAAATCCAATTTTTTACTCAAATATTATTCATCATAAAAAAATCAAATCTTGTGGAAAACAGCTCAAACACTCACCCTACATTACACCGCATACGGAAAACAATTGAGAGATCTTTTCGATGGTTCTCATATTCTTTTGCCGTTTCTTCCTTTTTCTAAATTTAGGATCAGAAGAAACTGCAAGATATGCTCCTTACTGAGAAAGAATCTATATATGGGTCTAAGCCAAGTCCCAGGAGAAGCAGCAGCTTCAGGAATCAAAATGGATATCGAGCATATGGAAATGGATCGGTGACACCCTCACCCCGTCGCAACTCAGTTGGCGGTGCGACTCCTGAGCTCCTCACACCACGGTCTTATTCTGGACGCCATAATGGTTATTTCAAGGAAATGAGAAGGCTCTCTACTGCTCCTTTGAACTTTGTTGCTATACCCAAAGAAGATACCATGTCTTTCTCCTCGATTGGCGGCTCAGAGCCTGAGTCCCCTCCTCAAGTTTGAAGTAAGGTTTTTTGCAGTGCGTTTCATTAGTTTATGAGTTTCTACTATACCCATGACATTTCATTAAGCAGAAGCATACTATTGCTATCTACAAGGTCGATTATTTTGAAAAAGATTGACCTTGTGGCTCATCAGCTGTCTCATTTGAGTTTAATTTACTTATGCAGTGCCGCTGAAAGGATCCGATAGAGGCTTGTGAATATAGGTGATGTACACTATGGTGACCAAGGCCAGCGTTTTAGCAGGACAAACAGCTGCCATGCATATTTAACTTGCTTCTTGCTGATTTATGGGCGTATGTATGAGGTGGAGATGCTAGTATAGAGTTGTTTATTCATAGTCAATAGCTAATTGCAAATAGAGTTATCGACGTTGCTTGTATATAGGCTTGCTGTTGTTGCTGGGATTTGACGTAGCTGCTTCCTTTTGTTTGTTGCCGTTTCAGAGAGATTTTTAAGAGTATTCGGTTCATAAAGATGTTTGCATTTCAGAAAATGGGATCTTTTACATCGTTACTTTTAAACTGAATATGGATGGGATGCACCTTTTTGAGGTCTCATATTATCCATGGTTCTAAACTGCAAATTGGTCACTCAAAAAATATCAAAGTTTCTGATTCTTTATTGAGACCCATTGGTTGAGTGATGATAAAGTCGGCTTCTTTTACATCGTTACTTTTAAACTGAATATGGATGGGATGCACCTTTTTGAGGTCTCATATTATCCATGGTTCTAAACTGCAAATTGGTCACTCAAAAAATATCAAAGTTTCTGATTCTTTATTGAGACCCATTGGTTGAGTGATGATAAAGTCGGCTTCATCACTTCCCCGCTGCTGCTTCAGATGGAGTCCGGGTACTCATCTGGTCGACTGCGTGCACTCTATCCTGAAGTTCTTCCCATATCGCCTTGTAAACCATCCTCTGCCTATTAACTGCAGATTGCCCCTCAAAAGCTGAAGAGATCACCTCTATGCTGCAAATATTAGTCCAATACATTAAACTTTTGCCGACCAAATGATAGGTCTAGATATGCACCTACAACAAGAAGCCTCACCTCACATGGCGACCATCACCATAAGCATCCTTAACAACAACAACTGTGTCTGCACTTAAATGCTCCTTGATCTAATACCACAAATTTTTAACAATGTTCAGATAATCAAACCTCGTGCTAAGAATACAACAGCAAGTCAAAGCATAAGTGCATAATCAAAAGGCAATCTCTTGCTGGCAACCAACAATGGCATTTAACAAGCAATGGACATTCAGCATGTATAACTGTCTAGGATTCTTGAGAGCTGGCAGCTTTAATCCTCAAAAACAAATCTCTTATTGTAAATTTTATTAGAGAATAAATTAGACAATGCCTACTCATTCCAAGCTCAACTTCAGGCCAATTTATATCAAAATTGCGTCCTCAAAACATCCAAAGACTTTAACAGCTTTCAACCGAGTTCAAAAGCCAATTCCTCCAAATAATCATCAATACGTTATAATTTATGATCATTTGTATTCAGAAAACTCATATGATGCATTTTTTCGAATAAGGATTAAGGAAATGCAACGCAGTGTTATTCGCCATATATTTTCCCACAAATCGGCACACAAGTTCACCCCATCTGCCATTGTTCCAGAATCTCTTCTCGTAAGAGATGTAGTGCTTCAAAACTGACTAAAGCATATTACGACCTCAGAGCTTATCATCTACCTTAAAGAAAATCATTAATCTCTCTTCATTCTCAAGTTTGCCTCTTTTCAACTAAAAACGGAAGCTGGTTCCCTTAATCAAATAGTGTCTTATAGCTCTAAGAAAACGTAAACAAATCATCAGCAGAACTTTGTAGTTACTCCAGCAAAGTCTAATGAGTGGAATTTGGTGCAATCTATCCTACAGCAGATATGCTCCAACCAGGTGCAGTTGTCCACTCTCCAAAAACACTACAGTCACTGGGTGCATCGATGGGAGCATTTCCAATCAATTATAAATGCAATTGACCAAATTATGTTTCCCAAGGTAAAAATTGAGTTGTTCAAAGACATAATTAAGCTCACAGTCCAACCACCGACACCACAATTTCATAAAATAATCGGACTGAATACCCTAACCAATCAATCGGACAAATTTGATCTAAACTTAACCCCCAAACGAAAGAAATAATCAGGTAGGTATATTAAAGAAACGCACCTTCTTCTCCATTGTTTCCATCAAAGGAGATTCGATGGGGGCGGAACTTTCGGTGGCTCGGATGCAGAAATCCCGCCTAATTGCGAAAGCAGAAGAGGAACGAGGAAGCCTCCGAGTAAGTAACGAGCGACTGCTTGAAAGGTTGCGGGTTGTAGCCGACGTTGACATGATCAGCAGCGAGGGCGTTCGGCATAGAAAGGAGCGGCTGCCGGAGAGACATAGAGCCGCGACGTTAGGGCGGAAAAGCAGCGACTTGGCCGCCATGTTTTGGATGCTTTTTGTATATAGTGGTGGTCAGGGCTTCGTCACTTCCCTCCTCATATTATATCTCTATTCATCATAACAAATTTGGAAAAAACAAGCGCACACATATATACACCATCTTATAGGGCTAATTATACTTTACAATTTACATACCAGTCTTTTAACTTAACTAGCACACCCACCCGTGTCGTCGCACGGCGTGCGTTATTTTTAATAATATTTTAAATAAATAAATATAAAAAATAAGATATTGTATCCATATAAATAAAACTAAGTTATAATTAAATGTAAAAAAAAATTACACATAATGTCATACATTTTGACAATTTTCACCAAAATTCCAATTTCAACATAATTTTGCTAAAATGTTTAATTTTTCATTGAAAATAAAATTAAACATTACATTAAAGATAAAAATTACATAATTTAAATTACTTAAAAAAAACATAATTTAAAAATCTTAAAACTACATAATTCCCCGACGCTTGAGCACCTCTTGAATCAAATGATTGTGCCATTCCAATTAAGCTTCGTTCATATTCAAAGTATCCATGTTAAGGATCTTCAAATCGAGCTCCTCCATTTTCACCGCCGCGAGCGTCTTCTTGGCCTCGGCTATGCCACCGATTTGGGTCGAATGTTCCTTCATTTCGACGGCGACTTTCTCAAGCGCCTCAGGTCATGGAAGATGCTTCTCCCTTCTTGCCATTGCCTTTGTCGCGCTTTGCCGCTTTCGTCCCTTGGGGCCTCGTGGTGATGCTCGGCTCCGATGAAGTACTATTAACTTCGTCGTCGGATCCCTTCGACTTCTTGGTGGAGTGGACATCGGTGGCTTCCGTCATGAACTTTTGACACTCGCGTAGGACTTTCCAAGCGCTCATATAGCCTAATCTCTTCTTGTGGTGAGCCTCGAACATCTTTTGGGTGGCTTCGGTGATTTGATCTTCGCTCATTCCGCTACCCCAATTGTTGTGGCATGTTTTGTAGTAGTCCATCCAAAGTCACGTCTCCCTCGAGACTCGACCGAAGTGGGATTTGATAACATCCGCCTTACGCGTAGGAGCACCCGGCGGTTTGAAGGCGTTGTATTTCTCGGCGATTGAGCCCCAATATTGGTGCAACTTTTGGCTGGTGCCCAAAATTGGATTGTGGGTACCCTCCGCCCACAAGATGCAAATGAGCTCTGTCTCGTCACCGGAGTAGTTGGTGCACGTCACGCCAGGCTTCGCCTCCGCCTCTTCTTCTTCAACGGTTGGCAATCGGGTTGGTTGAGTAGTAGGCACACCCAAAGCAAAGACGTTTGAAGCTTCAGAAAATGGAGCAAACCCCATCATCGGTTGAGTGTTAGGCACACCCAAGCTTCCGCCGCATTTCTCTAGATAATCGTCGAATTCACGATCCATTGAGCAAAATTTGAAGAAAAATATAAAACTTGGGAAGAGATGGAAGAATGATGTGAGAATATGAAAATTGTGGGAGATAAATACATATTATTTATAGAGAAAAAAAAAGCAAAAAAAAAGAAGATAAAAAACGGTCAAAATTTTCAAAATAACCGATTTTTTTTTTTAATACGGCTCGTGTATTTCACACGCCTCACCATCGCAGCCGTCGTCCCAGGTCTCCGCCTCGACCTCGCTTCGACGTCACATGGGTCGCCAGCGCAGAGGTCTTCGCTCTGGCCGTTTCGACTCCTCCCTTCGACCTAAGCATTGGAGTTGCTCTAAAAGATACACTTGAAAAATGATGGACATTATCACTTTTATCTAATTTATACAATCTTCTTAATTTTTGTGCTGAAAAAAAAATGAATCATATTTAGTGGGACAGATGGAGCACAATATTGAATTCGACACCGATTTTAATAAGATATATGTTTAATTGATAAAAGACCCCCCCCCCCCCCCCCATATAGATTATAATTGAATTCAGAATTCTTGTAAAAAAACACAAAAACAAATTATGATTGAATTAAATGTGAGCCAAATGTATTTTTATTTTTATAAATAAGGGTGTTTTGTAAGATTGGAATATATGTAGAATGTGATTGAGAATGCATGGTTATATCTAAAAAGAAAATGTAATATCTAATTTTTGTGAACACTAAATAAGACGATTGTTATATTCTTTTCGTAAATGGAAGGAATACTACTTATATACGTTGGCTTACATAAAATGCATTTAACTCTTTTTGTTTCTGTTTAATTGAATGTGATGCATTTCATACTTGATTCCGTTAGTTCTCTCTTTCGTTAAAAGAGAAAGAAACACTCAACAACTGAACAAGCAAGGGAGAAAACCATTTATAACAAAATACGTTGGCACTCTCTTGCTAAGAAAAAATGTTTGAGAAAGCCTAAATTTTATACAAGCTGACAGTTCATTTAAATCCTTTCTTCAAACGTATAAAAAAGCACATAAATAACTTCCTGTTAAATAGAATGTACCTTTCCAAATCCATGAGATGTCAATGCCTTTCGTTGAATTTACAATTACACAAATGGGTTCTAACTTCTACAAATGTTTTTTAGGTCGAATCTGACGCAAAGTATTTACTCATAACAATAACTTTCATGTAAAATTCACTCTGAAGGTTTAGATCAAAAAAATAGAATTGCAAGTTAGTTTCAGTAGAAGCTCAGTGTCATGTAAAGAGAAAACAGCATAATTTCTATGGGACATAAGCGCATCCAAATTAAAGCTCAAGTGCAAAGGTCAGGATGAATTAATCTTAAGGGGGCATTTATTTTTCAGAGTTAGCCTTGATAGATAAAAATAATAAGACTAATCCTCTATTTACTAAAATAAATTAAAACTTTAAGATATCCCAAAACTATATCCCATTGAAAGAATGGATTAAAGATATCCTAGTAATAAGGATAAATAAAAATACTCAAAGATACATCTTATTCTTATCAATCATAAAAATTAAATACCACTTTAAATATAATATAAATAAGTGGAACACATTCAAACAACCATTTCATTTTCCTTCTAAGAAAACAAACATTTCATTATTTTGGGAATAATATTATTTTCTTGTTATTTAATGTGTGTGTGTGTGAAATAGCCTCACTTTCCTAGCCCCAAGACAAAAGAAAAGTTTACCTAGTCTATTTAATCAACTACCAAATAAGCCAAGAAATTATAGCAGTAACTAAAAAGAAACATGCCTAGACAAGACAATAGAGAAATTACACAGGTTTGTTCAAATTAAGAGCACCACTGCATCAAAGTTTCTCTCAGCGACAACTTGCAACTATCTGAAAGTAAGCTAAAGAAAGAGATATACATCTTAAATGTCTTCCAAGATCCCAGATAACCAAATTAAAAGAGCAGAAGACCATTACCTTTAACATTCAGTTTCCAGAAAATCTGTATCTTCATAATCAACTGAGTAGCTTCTTGCAACTTCACCTGATGATGACCTAACTCAAACGGTAATGGTAATGACAAGTTCGACATAGCCATTATAAATGGCTGATCTAGAGGCCTGTATCCACCAATCAGAACAATACCAGACTGTTAAGAGGATTGTGCAGCTTAACTGTAAGAATATAGCCTCAACAATGACTACGAGTTAGCATTTCCATACCAACTTAAATAGATCAAGCAGAAAACTTACAGACAAGACTTAGCCATAAGAATATAGCCTCAACAAAGACCATTTGCTAACATTTCAATATGACCAATAATCTTCTTTTTTCATAGTATGCAACTTTTATCAGGACAGTTAGTGACTACTGATTCACACCAGGTCAATAGAGTCAAACCCTGCGAAACTAGGAACCAAAACTATCTACCAATTCCTCAAGTTGGCAAAAAAATTCTTTCACTGAAGAAAATTTCAGGAACAATTCATCATTGCATGTATGTTAACAGTTAGGCACAAAGATATGCAGAGTAAAATTGAGACCGAATTAGATTCCTAATATAAAATGTGGTTTGCAATTTTGACTTTAAATTTCAAAACTCATTGTCGCCTCATCTTGGATCGACTTTGCAATTCCAGCAGCTGCTCAAGTGATACCAGAGACCATCTGTCCTCAGTCTGGGCAAACACCTTTTGGTTGAGGGTGTCTATAATTATGCTTATATTACCGAATCCATATATTTGATGCCCATCTTGCATTCTACCAGGTTTAGGCTTGAACAGCAACCCGTTTTGTTGAGCATGGATTTCAATAACTTCTTTCAAGCTCATCTCATTTCCACCACTAATGCCCTCTGCTGGAATTTCATTATCCAAACTTGGCATGGCCCTATGTTGAGCTTGTGCAGCAGCTTTTTTCTGAGTCTCAAACTGCCTTTGCTCGCGCACCCTGAGATAGCTAATATTCTCTTTCAATCCAGGTGGAGCCACCTCCATGCCTTCGACTGCCTGGTTCATCATGGCCAAACCACGATTAAGCCTGAATCGGATATGCTCATTTGCCTGAAGTTCTTGAGGAAGGAGCTCTTTCCAGTTAATGTACCACTCCGTCACTTCGTCAAAATTTGGTTTCGAACACAACCAATGATAAAGTACTTCTTCCCACTTATTAAAGAAAATATCCATTAACTGCAGCATGTGATGAGTAGGAATAGCAGTCACCCAGTTTACTACCCAATTAAATTGTTCGAGCTTCTGATTGGCTGGATTTATTTGAAACTCATGCATGACAGTCAATAATTTTGGAATGATGTACCGAACCATTAAGTGCTCCCAACTGGCAGGATCAAACACAATTTGCCAAGGAGACAATATGGCAAAAGCTGACATATCACTAGGGTGCCAAGCATGAAGAACACTAGCCAATCTATTGCGAATCGTGTGATAGCAATTCTCGAACTTGTGCCCCAACATTGGTAACCAAGGGTGGATCCATTTATGGATAGGAATAGTTTCTCTCCGTGGATCCCAAGAGTCTACCGCAGACGATATTTTTGGCATAACAACAGTGTCGAGTATGGCCTGTCGGATAGAAGGAGGCAACAGTTCTTCCCAAGTTTCCAAATACCTAAGCATGGGCTCTGCGTCCCTTGCCTGCCAAGAGTTGGTCCCAGATATTCTTACAGCGGGAAATACAACTTCCATAAGCAGTTGCACGTACGGAGAAGCTGTACCAGAGAAATTCAAAAACTCTTTACCTTGCAACAAATTCTTCCATAATGATACCACCTCAGTTCCATGAGTTGGATTCTGAAGTGGGTCCCATCCCTGAAATATTCTAATAAATAGAGGCAGAGCATACGAGCATGCAATGCAAGATAGGTTGCATAATGTGTACTCATCAGGAAATCTTGTCTGTAAATCTACAAATGATTTAGCAAGTGATTCTAGAGTTAACAATCCCGAAGAGCTCTTCTCAACCATTTGATCCAATACACTTATTATCTCCTCCATGTTTCCAAGCCGCTGCTTTTGGTCATGTGCCTCCTTTTGCAGCTTCTCCTTTTCCTTCTGTAAAGCAACCACAGTCTCTCTTTCATTCCTCAGATTACTGTCAAGTTTCAGAATGTCATGCTCAACCATATCAAGTATCACTTTGATATTATGCTGAAGTTCGGGCATTGGGACATCATTTTCCCTGGCAATCTCTTCTGCATTCAAGTTTTCTAAATTTGTCAGGACCCGAACCTGTGGCCCTCTCATGTCAAAAACCTTCTGAACAACTTCAAAACCTTTCTCTTCCTTCTGGGCCAGCAGTTCTGCAGCTGTTATATAAGCCTTCTTCTTTGAAACTTTCTTTGACCAAAGCTTCTCTTTAGTGCGACCTTCTAGAGATTGGCTGGGACGTTGAACAGATTTTTCATCTACCTCCTGTATTGCTGGACGAACAGCCTCTTTGTACTCATTAAAACCCATTCCCATATTCTTAGGCCGCAGCTTGGCCTCTATAGGAGCCATAATTCCCTGCTCGTTTTTACCAAGGCCGCCACCCTTGTAGCCCATCTTCTCAAGCAACTTCATTCCAATACCCTTGGTATGTTTCTCAAATTCACCAACACCATTCGGGTCTGACTCCCTCTTGCTAGCTTGAGATGATTTCTTGGCTAGCTTAGCCTTCTCCTTTTCCTTCTCTTCCCGCAACTTGGCACCTTCCTTGATAATCTTCCCAAAGGCAGTAGGCAAGAAGTCATCATCTTCTTCCTTGTCTTCATTTGCCTTTTTAGAAGAAGCAGAACCAAATCCGAGGCCTAAACCAGCAGGTTTGACATCATCCTCCTCCATTAAATCATTATCCTCGGAGTTATGGTCAATCTCCTGACTGGGCATAACCAAGCCAGTCGAAACAAAACTGACTGGCTTGGAGTAATCTGTCTTCTTCGACAAATCTTTCCTGCGCTTCTTCTTCGACCCAAAATCCTCGTCAGAGTCACTATCACCAGAGGCAAACACACCATAAAGAACATCGTCTTTGGTCTGCACACGTTTCTGTTTGCGCTTGCCATAAAACTCGCCACCAATCCACTGGCCATCGTCATAATCCTTATCCATGCCGAACCTTTCCATCTCCTGATCTTCATCCATCTTCTAGTAAATTTGGTAGCCTCTACAAAAATTTATAGCTCCGCGTCAAGCACCTAACAATATAAAGAGGGTACAATGAGATTACGCCGCGAGAACAAAATTAAATTACAATTTTTTGCCCTAGTTTTATTCGAACAAGTAGCTCACGCAGAGGCGGCGTTTCTAAGAGACTATAGGCATAAATTCCAATTAACTAATCAATTCGGAATCATAAGAAGCACAAAAAAAGGAGAATCTGCTAGCATGGATAACTTAGGAACAAAGAACCCAAAAAAAAAAAGCAGAAAACAATTTAGCAAGAAATGAAACAAATAACTCACTTTAAAAGCTGAAATCGCCTCTTACCTGAAGACAATGGCAGTGGAGACTGTTACCTCAATCAGACAGCGAGAGAGAAACAGATTTTCTATGTTTTGAGTTTCACCGAGTTAGGGATGAGACACGAGTATTTTCTGTGTTTTGATTCGGGAAGTTATAAATTAGGGGGTTTTGTTTCGAATAAAAGCAGATGTAAAAAGAAACAGAATTATCTCGGTTATAATTTGTTAATCGGGGCAGGGTGAGCCCATCAAAAGATAGGCATAGTCCGCCGCAAACATATATGAGTCTGGACCGGCCAAGTGGGCTTGAGGCAGGCTAGGCTTGGGCCCTCGCGATGCGGATGGAATCATATGTCCCACAGTATATCGTGTCTCACTCTTTTTTTTTTTAGAGAAAGAAAACATATATTACGACAAATCACAGAGAGCAATATCCGACAGCCAAGGGGGAAATCCCGACTTCCAGATCATTACACCATTAACAGAGAAAGCAAAACGAGCCAACGCGTGCACCGCTCTATTAGCCTCACGCCGAGCATGACAAAAATTAAGAACCACATGTTTCCGGGCATGAGCAAAGACCTCCCACAAATCATCACAAAGGGAGTCCGAATCATGATGAGAATCAAGCACTTAATGAATAGCCAACAAAGAGTCCGAGTAGAGGACCACTGGACCAAGATCGTTGGCTAAACAGAAACCGATAGCAACAATCATCGCGTGCAACTCGCCGAGGAGCACAGTGGCCGTGTGGCCGATTTGTTGACAGTCGGCCGCCACAATGATACCAGCCGAGTCGCGGAGCACGAACCCAGCCCCAACTCGTCGTCCTTCATCCTAATAAGCAACGTCCACATCCAAACGAAGAACATCCGGCGGCGGTGGAGACCAACAGATGGCCCCCTCGTGCGGAAGAGCTTACTCCTCGAAAAGGACTCGGTCTCTAGCCATTTGATATTCATTCAACATGATCTCACCAGAAATCAAAGAAAACCCTTGCATTTCCTCCTTATCCCCATGTTTAATATTGCACAGGTGCTTCCACACAAACCAGAGAAGGAAGAACCATCTCTCCAAACCTTGACAGCCCAACGCATCCTCGACCACCCGACACAAATCCTCCAGTGACAGCTGCTTAAATGGGCGAATCAAAGCCCAAAAATCAGTTGCCATCCACAAAGGTCGCACCTTATGACACCAAAGAAGGCAATGAGAGGAAGAGCCCCAAGCCTGCTGACGCCAAAAGCAAATTCTTGAACACGGAATATGGTGGCGAAATAAATTACCATCAGCCCCAAAAAAATTATGCAAAGTTCTCCATCCGAAGTGCTTAACCTTGGGGGGAATGTGCAATCCCCACAATTTTTTCCACAGCAACTTCGAGGTGTGCGGTGTCGAATGTTGTTGATGAACTTTGTAAAAATCAGTTGCAAGAAGGTACCCTGACTTCACTCCATATCTTTCTTTCTCATCATGAGCCCAGTACAAGTTGTCTTCTTTATTCTCACTCGGAACTTTGATTGAGCAGATAGCCTCAATCACAAAATCTGGAAAGTACTCCTTTAGTTTACCCTGATCCCACGATTTGTTTTCATCAATAAAAATCTCCACTCTTTCCTAAACGACATCAGCTGGAGCCTCATCCTCCTTCCATCGATCGAGCCCAGGAATCCAAAAATCCCGGAGCGCAGAAATCTGTCGACCATTACCCACCGTCCATCGAAGCCCGGTCTTGAGTAAATCTCGCCCCCAACAAACAGAGCGCCATGTAAAGGAAGCATTAGGTGAGATTTTAGCATCTAAAAAATTACTTGATCGAAAATAGCGCTGCTTAAGAACCCGTGAGAGAAGGGATTCTGGATTCTTCAGGATACGCCAAGCTTGCTTGGCAAGTAACGCTTGATTGAAAGGCACGAGACGACGAAAACCAAGCCCGCCTTTTGATTTCGGTTTACACAATTTATCCCAGCTGGCCCAATGCATGTTCCGAGCATTGTCCTTCTCCCCCCACCAGAAATGACCACAAGCTCTCTCAATATCACAGCAAACCCCAACAGGAATCCGAAAGCAAGACATCGCATAAGTCGGGATCAATTGCAAAACGGACTTAATGAGCACCTCTTTTCCCCAGCTGAGAAGAATTTATTTTCCCATGCTCCCATCTTTCTGAACACTCGATCTCTAAGGTATCCAAACTGCATCTTTTTTCGTCGCATGACGAAAGTGGGCAGCCCAAGGTAAATAGAGTGGCCTTGTGTTTCCTTAATCCCCAACGTCCCCACTGTTGCCTCCAGATCAGCCGTACTAGTATTGGGGCTGAAAGAGATAGCCGATTTATCCACATTAATAACCTGTCCTGATGCCCGTTCATACGTGTTCAGAATCTCTTTAAAGTGTTGAGCAACCTCCACCTTAGCCTTGAAGAAAACCAAGCTGTCATCTATAAAGAATAAGTTAGTAACCGAGGGGCAATGGCGAGCCAAAGTAATACCACTGAAGAGTCCCTGATTTTCATAGCTTCTGATCAGGGAGGAAAAACCTTGAGCACAGATGACAAAGAGGAAAAGGGAGAGAGGGCACCCCTGCCTGAGACCTCTTGAAGGAACAAGTCTACCATAAACTTTACCATTTAAGACAAAAGAGAACTCCACAGTAGAAATACATTGCATGACCAAATCAATCAAGAGGAGAGGAAATCTAAGAACCACCATCATCGCTCTAAGGAAAACGCCATTCCACACGGTCATACGCCTTGCTCATGTCAAGCTTGGCTGCCGCGTAACCCTCATAGCCGTTCTTTTTATTACGAATCCAATGCATACATTCATACCCCAACAAAATATTATCGGAAATGAGTCTGCCCGGAACAAAGGCGCTCTGAGATTCGTCAATAACCCACTTAAGAACAGTGCGGAGTCTATTGGCAAGAGTTAATTTCTCTATTTTATAATATTTGTTGTAAAAATTGAAAATCTTATTATATACACTCTAATTAAAATTTATTACTAAAAATTGAATTTAAAAAAATTATATATTATAATTTTGAATTAATTAACCAAAATAATCCATTACTAATACAAATAAATATAAAAAAATAATTATAAATTCTAGTTGGATGAGTGAATCCTTGTTAATTATCTTTAAATTATATTAAAATACTCCCTCCGTCCCACGAAGCATGACACAGTTTCCTTTTTGGTCTGTCCCACGAAGCATGACACGTTTCTAAAAATGGCAAAAAAATCACCCTTTATTCACATTTTCATTTTTTCACCTACCACACTTAACACACAAAATACCAATTTCTTAATTCCCGTGCCGAAAAAAAGTGTGTCATGCTTCATGGGACGAAGGGAGTATAATAAATTAATATGAAAAAATAATAATTGAAATTTAAAATGGAATATGGTGGAACACATGTAAAGAGAATCTCATTTCTTTTGATGGGGGCCATAATGACTTTTTTTCAATAAACAATTTTTACTTATCAATAATATATCCAGAACTATCAAAATATTTTTAAAAATTATTCCCTCCGTCCCAATAAAAGTGATCACCTTTCCATTTTAGTTTATCCCATTAAAAGTGACCACTTTCTTAAAATAGAATATTTATTACTTAATTAAGTTTAATTAATTAATTTAATTAAAATTTCTAATTAAATCTAAATCATTTTAAAATAAACACACACACACAACGCCGCTTGTTCTCTTCCTCTCTCTCTCGTTGCCGGCCCGCCTACCCCCTGACCTCCGGCGGACGACAGCAGCGCCGACCGTCGGCCCGTCCCCTGACCTCCCTCTCTCTCTTGTTGCGCACACATACACGCACATCAGCGCCACCCAATACAAAACCTCCCCCTTCTCTCTTCTTCTATAGTGGACACCACCCCCATGGCCGCCGCCATCTCTCACCCCTCCGGACTCTCTCATAAATCCAGTTTCATTTTGGAAAAAATGAGCTCCAGCCAAACACCTCGTAGTGGTTAAATAGATCCAGCGTGAGAATGAAAGAACATGAATATATACATAATCACACACACACACACAGAACTGGAGGTGTTTGGCAGATTTGCAGATTTGCTAATTAAGAGTCATTTGTTGACAGAAAGAACTGGAGGTGCCAGACTTGCAGATCCTAATCCACTTTTCTAAAAAAGTCACTTGTTGGCGATTTGGGGGCTAGGGCTTTCAGATGGCTATTTGGGGGCTAGGGCTTTCAGGCGGCGATTTGGAGAAGGTGAAGTCTGGTTTGGCTTAGGGGTGAGGGGCGACCGCCAGCGCCCAGATGCAGTGAGAAGTTAGGTTGAAGAATAAGAAGTTAAGGTGAATGAAGTATTAATTAACTAATTAATTTTGATGGACTACAATTAATTAAAACATAACAATTCCTTCTTAATCATCGTGCCCAAAAGAAAGTGGCCGCTTTTAATGGGACGGAGGGAGTACAAATTATCGATTTTGTATTAGTTACATCATTTGTTCTTTCTTTTACTCCAAAAAATTGAGATAACTCGTTGGATGCGACAGTAAATTTAAATATTTTTTTAACTTACAATCCACTTATGAAAAAGTCCACGTTAGTTATGTCATATAATTTTGTCTCAAAAAGATAATTATTCTAAAGGGCTTAATGCCGTTAAATATTTGAACTATTGACATTTTCGCGTTTTGCAGTATTCTAAATTTTCTATCCCAGTATATCACAACTATATTATTAATTTATTTTTGCATTCTCCGTGAAATTACCCCCAAATTGAAGCTGACTTGGTAGCCGAAATAGTTAATGTATCACCATCGGCCGATGTACCAAACAACAACGTTTTCTTTAAAATAAAACATCATCGTTTTATCTTAAATTAAAGTGTTCAGTTGTAACTAAAGTTCTTATGCCCTTAGTTGTAAATAGGGCAACCACCGTGTCGCCGCCTAATATTCGGAGCTCCGGCAAGATGTCGTCGCCCAGCGGCACGATTGCCAAACCGCCGTCACGAACGGCGGCACTGCATATCTCCTCGATCGCACTGAATCTCGGGCGTAAATATAGACGTTGAGGATGAAGCTCTTGTCCCCTTTCTAGAGCAAGCCCCCCGTCGTCAAATCGTGGAGCAGAATTGGTATATTCTCAATCCAATTAGTCGAATCTACGTCGTACAGCGGCGACAGTGCATGGGACGCTGCAAGGATAATCGAGCCGATTAAGGACACAAGAGGAGAACCACCGTCATGAACAGAGATCTTGATACGATGCCACTCTTAACGCTACAAAAAATGGCGTTAGAATTTAGCCCTAATTCGAACTCATTCAGCTTATCATTATCAATATCACTGCTACCGCTCTTAACACTGCAGGCACAACCCAATTTATCCATCTTCTTCAACAGTAGTAACCTCGATTTTACAAATCAGTAAGAAAATCTAAATAAAGAAAGAGAGGGTGGAAACGATTGGGGGTTTTAGCGACTGCGGAATATGGCGTGTGTGTGTGTGTGGTTTCCACGCATGACAACTACATAGCTGCTTTGACTTCTACAGCAAATGAGCATCAATTGCCAAAAACTAAAACAATATTTACTCACAGAGAGAGATGAAGAATAAGAAGTTGTATGAGGACACGTGGGAGGGACTAGAGCAAAGGGAGAAACGACGTGGTTTAGATCAAAGAAAAACGACGTCATTTGTGTACATGTCATTTAAAAATAATTTCAGTTTCATATATTCCGATTGCCATGTCGTTTATGTTTTAGGCCACATCAAAAATTAAATTGTCATATAGATATATTAGTTTACCGGAATTCTTCACCGCATGCAAAATTGGATTAGTAACATAGGTAAATGCAAAACTCGGAAATAATAATAGTTCGGGTTTTAAGGGCATTAAACCCTATTCTAAATATATTGTGGCATTTGGCGAGGCATGTTAACTTTTAGAAGTTGAAAATGAACGAATGATACAATTGATACAAAATCGATAGTTTTATGATTTAAAAAAATAGTCTTGATGTTCCCAAGGGGACACCAAGCGGTGCAACCTTCTGTGTGTGAACAGTAAAGTCTCGGGTTCAAACCCCACTGCTCCCCCTCCCCAACTCCCCCAAGTAAAAAAAAAAAAATGATTGTGCGAAAATATTTTGGGATTTAAAATGATATTTATCATTTTTTAATTACTTTTTTAATATAAATTTGTATTTTCAATTATCTAAACAAAAATAATGTAATTTCATGTGGCATCTAAACAAAAATAATTCAATATATTTATAAAATAAGACTTGAATTTATTGAAGATTATAATACATTTTTTATTTTTATGTTTTTAGCCCTAATTTAGGTTTTAGGCAAGCGATAGTTATAAATAAAATTACAAGCGTTAATATTTTTAAATGCTAGTGATGGATCATAATTTAGTTCAAAATTTATGCGTTGACCTGATTAGCCCGATAATTTAAGAGTATTAGGGTTGAAAATTTTCAATCCTATAAAATTGTAGTTCGAATAGCCCGAAACCAATAGGGTTGGCCCGAAAATAGCCCGAACCCGATAAAATTGACCCGAAAGCAATGTGTTCGCCTGATTATATATACATATATTTTTTTTTTTCGTTATTTGATTTTCAACTTCATTACTTTCCTTCTGAAAATTAGTATAATAAGATTTTTATTTTTTCAAAAATTTCTGAAATGTATTTTGATTCAAGGGTTAAGGTGCAGATAGGCCCCTGAACTGTACACCATTAGAGCGATTTACTCCCCATACTAAGTGTGTGTGCAAAATATCCCCTAAACTATCAAAAACCTAACATTTAAACCCTCATGACTAAACGACGTTAGTCAACGTTTGGTCAATTTTTTTTTTTCAAAATTGCGGGGCCCTCATTTAATTGTTACGCGGGTTTTTCCAACCCCCTTTCATCCCAAACGTCGCCCAAGTATTCCAAAGTAGAGAATTCATCTGAAATCATCCAAACTTCAAGATTGAATCGCCGACTAGCAGGAGAAGCCCGTCTCTAGGAAGAAGAAGGAAGTTAGCCACTTGAACAACGAAGAAGAAGAGGATTTCTAGGTGAGTACGCATAGAGTTTTTATTGTTTGACCAGTATTTTGCCGCATGCAAACCTCTTTGGGGATTTTTTTTTTCTGATTCATCGATTATGGCTTGAACGTGGTTGTGATGTTTTGTCTTGTCGTATGTAATTATGTGCAGTATGGCGCGTCGTGTTAACTTTGTTTTCAACTTTTGGGGTATATGGAAAAAGGATGAAGTTTCTGGTGATTTGATTCACGATGGTTATAATTCTGCTGAGTTTGAGGAAACTATTGATAATATGACTTTTGATCGAATTAACGAAGAATATGAGAAGATATATGGGAGTAAACCTAAGAAAATTTATGCGTGTGATGAGGACTATAAGTTAGAGCTTGGGATAGTTCACCTTAGGGATTCTAGGCATTGTCATAAGGTGTTAGATTACTTTGAGTTAGTTGGCCAAGAGGAGATACTACTATTTGCTGACCATGACCGAGATCCTATGCCTTCTATCACTCCAATGGGGTTGTTTCCGGAGGATAGTGATAATGAGGCAGTAGATGGGGCAGGGGCAGAACCAACTGGGGTGGAAGGGGCAGAGCCAGGTAGTGTAGTTGAACAAGAGGCAGAGATGGAGGTTAGGCTTGGAGAGAAGGGTAATGATCATGAGGGAGAGGAGGCAGAGACTGAGATTAGTCATGAGAGAGAAGAGGCAGAGAGTGAGCATGATGAGAGAGATTCTGATGATTCCAGTGTGTTTAGTCAGGAATCATCAGATAGTGAGGAAGAAACTAAGAGTGTGATGGTTGGGTCTGTACAAGATGGGGAGGATGGTAGTTTTGCTTTGGGCATGACTTTTGCAAATGCCCAGGATGCTAGGGATGCTATACATGCATATGGGGTGAAGTTTGGGTACAAATTGAAGTTCCTTAAAAATGAACCTAAGAGAATAAGAGTTGTTTGTATGAATGAAGCACAGTGTCCATTTGTTATTCATGTGTCTAATGATGGTGATGTAGAAGGGTTAGTTGTGAAGACCTTAGTGGCTAATCATACATGTAACAAGCAGAGGGAAGTTCCAAGTGCCAGTCAAGGTTATCTTGCTAAGTATTTTAAGAATGCTGTATATAGAAACCCAAAGTTCACTAGTAAAGATATGCAAGGCCATGTAAAGGAGCATCTTAATCTGCATGCGAGTCTTCACAAGTGTAAGAGGGCTAAGAAAGACATCATAATTAACCTTGAGGGCAGCTACAAGGAAGAATTCAATAGGCTTTGTGCATATATTGAAAAGGTTAAGGAAGTCATGCCCGGTACAAAAATAGAGCTTGGTTTGTCTGTTGAACAGTTAGAGAGCAACAAAAGAGTCTTCAAGAGGTTGTTTGTTATGTTGGAGCCATTGAAACAGAACTGGTTGGGAGGGTGTAGGAAGTTAATTTGTCTTGATGGATGCCATCTAAAGGGGGTCACCTTTGGCTGCCTTTTGACAGCAGTGGGAAAGGATGGCAATGATGGGATATTGCCTATAGCTTGGGCTGTTGTAAACAAGGAAAACAAAAGTAACTGGACATGGTTTGTGAGACATCTAAAGCAAGATTTACAGCTTGAGGGAGGAGAGAACATCACCATAATCTCAGATATGCAGAAGGTACTCAATTACTTAGTTTTAGATGCTGCATCAGATTTTATTACACATGACTAATTCATCTTTGATGTAACAGGGTTTGATGGAAGCTGTGAAAGACATAATTCCATATGCTGAGCACCGGTGGTGTGCAAGGCATATATATGCCAACTGGGCTAAGAAGTGGAGAGGAGAGGAGTTGAAGAAGAGATTTTCGATTGCAGCATGGAGTAGCTTTGATGAAGAGTTCAAACTGAACATGGCCAAACTGAGGAGCATAAACAAGAAGGCCCATGATGAGCTTCTACACTACCCTCCTGCTCACTGGTCCAGGGCATATCAAAGCACCAGATGCTCTACAAACATGGTAGATAACAATTGCTCTGAGTCTTTCAATTCTAGCATAAGTGATGCAAGACACAAACCTATTATCAGCATGCTAGAGGATATTAGGTTGCTTGCCATGAAGAGGATTAGGGAGAGGAAAACTGGATTGGATAGTTGGAAGAGTGTCTGGTCCCCATCTGCGATGAAAACATTTGAAGCAAATAAGAGTGACTCAGTGTACTGTAATGTGGTGTGGAATGGTGAGTATGGGTATGAGGTGACTGATGGATTGGATAGACACATAGTGTTTATTGATACAAAGACTTGCACCTGTAGGGGTTGGAACTTGACTGGAATCCCATGTTCACATGCCATTGTTTTTTTTTTTTCAAGCTCACTGGATCCACTTCTTTCCATTAGTGAGTGTTACCACAGGGACACATATGCCAAAACATATGAACACTTGATCCAACCACTGCCCGGTGTGAAGTTTTGGAATGTGAAAGCTGAAGATGTCATAGAACCACCCCAAGTGGAAAAGAAGATAGGACGGCCTAAGAAGAACAGAGTGAGAGCAGCTCACGAGCCAAAGAAGAAGCACAAGTTATCAAGGGTGGGGAAAAAACAACACTGCACCCTCTGTAGGAGTGCAACCCACAAGAAAAGTGCATGTCCACTGAACCCTACTAAGGTATTATCACAGGATATCTAATTTGCATTCACTTAACTAATATGTACCACAAAATTTTATTTACTTGTGTAAAATGTGTAGGTGAACAAAGAAGCAGAGTGTTCCACATCAACTAAAGCTAAAGGAAAAGCACCAGCAGGACTCGGACTATATGTCAATGAAGAAACAGGAAAACAAATTCTAAATGTAAGTTATTAGATACAACTGGACTCCATTGTTGATAGAACTGAACTAAATGACTCATAGTGTTTCCTCTCAATGTTTGTTACAGCCCGGAGGATCACAGTCTTTAGTCATAAATGAGGGGACTCCAAGAGAATCAGAACCAAATGTCAGATTTGCTATCCCCAATGAGAGAGAGAGCTCAGAATGCAAAAGAGAATGGAGAAGAGGAAGAGCAGTCCACCAACCACATCAGTTGGTCCTTCCTCGAAGATCAAGAAGACAAGAACAAAGCTTTTTAAGGCTCCAAGAGGCAAAACACAGGAACAACACCAAGAACCAGTGCTTAGAAGGTCTCCTAGGGGACTAAATGTGGTGTCAACTGCAGGATCAACAACACCAAGAACCAGTGCTTTATGTTATACTTGTTCAATCTTCTTTGTGATTCATACACTCTCTCTACTTGATGTATTTTGGATATTAACACTAAATGGCAGCAACATAATGTCAACTATATTAACACCAAAATCCATTACAGAAGTTCATCAACAAAAACTAACAACGATGAAGCCAATACAGATGTTCATCAACCAAAAACTAACAACAATAAAGCAATATTTCAGATGTTCATTCTTACATCAACCACCAAACTAATTCTCCAACTATGCTAGAACTACATAGATTAACACCAACCAAGTTACAAACAAAACGCAAAAACAATACGTCGAATCACCCAAACACTCGTTCCTTCTCTGCCGCCAATCCCGTGACTGGGTAGAAGCATTACCTGAGTGGAAACTCATGGTACGATCTCGAATACCAACAATAATGGAAAACCCTACACTAGTTCGAAGTGATATGGTGTATTTCTCACCAATTTATAACCCCTAAACGCGAATTAGGGTTTTGCGATCCCTAAAATTGCCCCAAATCAAATGGCCGTTGTAAAGCATTACAATGAGGGCCCCGCAATTTTGAAATTAAAAAAAAATTGACCAAACGTTGACTAACGTCGTTTAGTCATGAGGGTTTAAATGTTAGGTTTTTGATAGTTTAGGGGCTATTTTGCGCACACACTTAGTATGGGGAGTAAATCGCTCCAAGGGTGTACAGTTCAGGGGCCTATCTGCACCTTAACCCTTGATTCAATATTGAAGATTTAATATTAGAAATATACTTATCATATTAGAAAATACTTAACGTAAAATATTTAAAAGCGTACTTCTGAAATTGACACTCATTGTTTAAGAGTTTAGAATATTTCATTTTTCTTTCTCGATAGTATTGAGTTACAATCTTGTAATTAGTATGTTGATTATCAAGATGTATGTGTTGATATTGATCGTATGTATTATGTGTTGTTGTTGTTGCTTCCCGATTGTCCATCTTAGGTCGGATCTTATCATTATTTAATTAGAGAAATGATGTCTTGAGAATCTACTAATAATATGAGAATTGAGAATCCGTATGAATAATTGCGAATAAATCATTTCATTTTGATGAATAGGTCAATACTTTTTATGAACAAATATTTTAATATGAGGTTTGAAACTTTGAATCTTGGAGGCGACGACATTTTCAAAATATTAAATAGATACGTCTGTTTATCAATTATACTAATTTATTCATGAAATTTATAATTTTATTTATTATTCTCATTTTTTCACAAAAAAATAAATTTTTAATAGAATCTATCTCTATTTAATTATGGTTAATTTTTCTAGATAAACATAACTATAATGCTTTTATTAGAAAAAAAAAATCACACTTTTCTCGTGGAGCCATGGTGGCACATCTTTGACTTTGGCAGTACATTTGTTCAACTCTAAAATAATCAAGGGGTATTGGCCTATAAATACCCAAATTTTTTGTATTTTTTGGTTTTGCACCTCAACTTTAAAATCAACCTATAAATACCCGAACTTTGTATTCTTTCTGATTTTGCACCCGAACTTTAAAAATTCGTTGGGTGCAAAATCAGAAAGAATACAAAGTTCAAGTATTTAAAGTTGAAGTGCAAAATCAGAAAATGGTAAAAATTCGAGTACTTACATGCCAATACCCCAATAATCAAATACTATGAGTATATTGACCTATTAAAAATATCCTCAAGTTATATTATTTTTTTACAATCCTACATTTTGTTGAGTAGGCCGTTAGAAGGTCCTTTGGCACCGCCAATGATATTTGATGTGTTCTTTTTTTTTTTTTTTTTTGAAACGTATATTTGATGCGTTTATTATGATAACACTTAACAATATTTGGAGCTGCTAGTTTTTTTAGTAGTTAAAGCAGCCAATTTCGTTTACGACTCAATCAAACATGGAAAACAAGATTGGCATGCCGATTGAAATAATAATTAATCAATTTATTAATTTAGACATCTTATTCAAATGCATTCAACAAAACCCAAATTACTCGATTCAAATTCTAGCACAAAAACTGAATCCATGTTTAGTAAATGAATTAATATATAACTACAAATATAATCAGTAAACCCTAGTTTACTAAACCTTGACTTAAGCCATATTTAACCATATTACCCTAATTGATAACAAAAATTACGACTTTCGAGGAGCCTAGATGGAAAAGATGAGAAGATAACAAAAATGGCAATTCGAGGACACGCGGCGTCTTCCCATTGTCGAAAGACGACGAATATTTTTCAAATTACGAAATCTTTTCTCATAAGAAAGAAGTTATGGTGTGAATTAAAATATTGAGAATAATAAGCCTATACTATAACGATTTAAAATAAAAGACGAAGAATTATCCCAAACAGAACACAGTCACACAAAAAGCAAAGGCAGAAGCTCAAAAATGGAGACCTGGTTCATCATCATCGTCTCACTCTGCGTCGCCGCCCTACTCAAAACCATACTCAGCCTCTTTTCCCCGAGCACCAAGCACCTTCCGCCGGGCCCTCCGGCGATCCCTCTCATCGGCAACTTCATATGGCTGCGCAAGCCCATCTCCGACCTGGAGCAGATCCTCCGCCGCCTCAAACCCCGCTACGGCCCCATCATCACCATCAAGATCGCCCACCGTTTCTTCGTATTCGTCGCCGGCCACTCGATTGCTCATCAGGCACTCGTCCAGAACGGCGCCGTCTTCGCCGACCGCCCCGGCCCCCCGGTCACCAGCACCTACCTCAACGCGCCTCGGAAGACCATCAGCTCCTCCTCCTACGGGCCGACGTGGCGCCTTCTCCGCCGCAACCTCACGCAGGAGATCCTCCACCCCTCCCGCGTCAGGGGCTACTCTGCGTCGCGGCGGTGGGTGTTATCTCTCCTCATGGACCGTATCCGCGGCGCCGCTGACTCGGAGTCCTCCGTCAGGCTCATCGATCACTTCCAGTACGCCATGTTCTGTCTGCTCGTGCTGCTGTGTTTCGGGGATAAGCTGCAGGAGAATCAAATTAAGGAAATCGAAACCATCCAGCGTAAAATTCTCCTGAGTTTCCAGAGATTCAATGTTCTCAATTTCTGGCCTCGATTGGGGCGGATCATATTCCGCAAGCGGTGGAAGGAGCTGTTTGAAATCCGCGACGAACAGGATAGGATCCTTATTCCTCTCATCAGAGCGCGAGTTGAATCGAAGAGAACGAGGAAGACGGAGGATGAATTGGTGGCGTACGTGGACACGTTGGCGGATCTGGTTCTACCGGAGGAGAAGAGAAAGCTTGAGGAGGAGGAAATGGTGAGCTTATGCAGCGAGTTCCTGAGCGCGGGCACCGACACCACATCGACAGCGCTGCAATGGATCATGGCGAACCTAGTAAAGCACCAGGAAATTCAGGAGAAATTGTACCAGGAGATAGTCGGCGTGGTGGAGGGCGAGGAAGTAGTGGAGGAGGAGGATGTGCAGAAGATGCCGTACCTGAAGGCGGTGGTGCTGGAGGCGCTGCGGCGGCATCCGCCGGGGCACTTTGTGCTGCCGCACAAGGTGAAGGAGGAGGTGGAATTGGACGGGTACAGAATCCCCAAGGATGCGTATGTGAATTTCATGGTGGCGGATATGAATTGGGACGCAGAGGTGTGGGAGGAGCCGATGGAATTCAAGCCGGAGAGGTTCGTGGCGGCGTGCGAGGGGGAAGGGTTCGACGTGACGGGGAGCAGAGAGATAAAGATGATGCCGTTTGGGGCGGGGAGGAGAGTGTGCCCGGGATTTGCGTTGGCGCTGCTGCATTTGGAATACTTCGTCGCCAATCTGATTCGGTCGTTCAAGTGGGAAGCAGATGGTGACGTTGATCTCACAGAGAAGCAGGAGTTCACTATTGTCATGAAATCTCCATTGCGCGCCACCATCTCTCCCAGAAACTGACCTCCACTCCACCCTTTATAAAAATGCATTTTCTACTTTAATTGCTTCAAATTTCATATATACACATTGAAAACAAAAGATGCGTATCTGACAAAATGAATATAACACGAGCTTTTTTATGTCAGTAGTATTTCCCATAGGCCATAGCCAAATAGCAAAGGATTAAAAACCATATATCAGGTTTGCATACACGTGCACGACCACTTTGCCTCTTGAAATTTAATCTCAGGATAAATTAAATAGCATTAGTGAAGACTGTACTAATAGTAAAGTGATATTGCTTTGTATTCCACAGAATCTTATTCAGAAGCAGGATCAAAAATCAAAACGAAACCTTCTACCTCTTAACGAATTCCTGTCTTGCAAATTATGCCCAATTGTTTCGCAAACAAAATCTTATTATGTATAAAACTTAATTAGTAAAAAAACAATGGCAAAGTTAATAAATTATAATTGAATGATTGCCATCAAAGTTTTGTAAGGCGTTGGATTATCTGAGCTTGGCAGAGGAGATTAAGAGATAGGAAGGTTTTCTGTCGTACGAGGTGTGTGATCAGGGCCAACATCCGTTGAGGAAAATCCTGACCATTACGAACATCAACATACCTGAGCTTGCAGCGAATGTTCACTATTGCTCCAGACGGCAGGAAGTGAACCCACTGCCCAAATCAATACCTAAAAACCATATACTATCAGCTTTCAATTTAATCTGACCCTAAATAATTAGCATTAATTACTGAAGACACTACCAATATTGGAAAAAGTGGAGATCATTCAACAAAATATATATTGCTTTGTATTCCACATATGAGCACGAATCCAATTGTTAAATGTGGAACTCTATCAAAGTGGGAAGCAGGCGATGACGTGGATCTTACTCAGAACCACCATCAAAAATCTAAACGAACCTTCTAGCGATCAAAATCTATGTATGAGTAAATAACAATTGCAAAGTCACTAAATCATAATTGAATGTAATAAGATGATTGCCATCAAAGTTTGTGTCTGATTTCTGTTAATTTGCAAGGTTTTGTAAAAACGGGGAATTTATACTCAGAAGTCAGAATTATTAGGGAGCTTCCTATGCTACAACCAAGTTTTTAAAGAAGCACGGTTGTCTTCAACAATATATCAGAAATAAGAACAAAGTTGCCAATGCCAATGCAGCAGCATAAACATGGATAGAAACGGTATGTATAGCCTTCTGACAAAAGCAATCAAATCTATATCAAATTAAAAAGGTTTCTTTTCTTTCTTTCTATTCAGAATACAAACAAGACAGCACTAGTTGGTTCAAATTTTCTTGTGTATAAATTTGAAATAAGTAGAGGAATAGCTGATTTTGGAATACAATCTCATTTCAACTTCATTGCCGCAAAGGATTCTGCCACACCCATTGCAGTTTCAATGCGCGATGCATCACTCCCCTGAAAGAGTGACAAAATCCATTAGATGAGATCATACCACTACCCAGATAATAAAACCAAAGCGTTCAATTCTAACAATT
This sequence comes from Salvia miltiorrhiza, assembly GCF_028751815.1. Classification (NCBI taxonomy): domain Eukaryota; kingdom Viridiplantae; phylum Streptophyta; class Magnoliopsida; order Lamiales; family Lamiaceae; genus Salvia; species Salvia miltiorrhiza. The sequence continues at coordinate 16,322 of NW_026651439.1, read as the reverse complement.
CTTAGGCAGTTATCAGATTAAAACAACAGCAGCTATATGCATAAGCACGCGAGAAAATATTCTGTTTTCCGTTCCCATATGAACGTGAATACAATTCCTGACACATTCAAAAAATGTGATTGTTTATGCATCACAGAACTTACTCGTCTCTATAATTGAGTTATTCTAAGAATCATAACAGGTGATTGAAATGGCATTACTCACCTGGCCTTGAGCAAGACCTCCTTTTCCTCCACCTCCTTTTCCATTAATCAATTCCAAAACCTTTTTCAACCATTCCGTAACATTTAACTGCTTGTACTTGCCATCTTTTTCTGGTACACCAGCACAAACAAAAGCCTTGTTCGCCGCTTCATCTCTGCTAAAGACCATGATTGCCATCCCCTAACATAAGTAAATCAGATTCAGAGAACCATGTGTCAGGAACAAGTAGGAAGTGATTTAAGAAATAGTAAGTGGATGATAATTTAAGTAGGAAAGTGCCAAGAACCTTCTGCTCCATCACTTTGACAACTGCCTCACGGATGGCAGTAGTATCAGAACCAACATCAACTAGTGAAATGCAGTAGGTCTTTCCATTCGATGAAGCACCTTCAGCTGTTTGTATGGCTGCTTCGATGGCTTTCCGCATATGTTCTTCAGCTATCTTCTTTTTTGCTTTAATGACTTGGCTCTGATAAAAAGACAGTTTTATATTCATTTTCTTTCTCCCAATAAAACTTCCAAAGTACGTCATCACATTATAAGAGAGTCAACTAGGTAATCACATACGCACTTGACAAAGAACAGGATTAATCACCAACTATCAGGAAATTGATGAAATTTGTTTTAGAATCACCATCTAGTGAATGACTACCATTAATTTTCAAGTGCAGATGGAAACACCCTGCACATACACTAGCACCATATGAAAACCCCACCTAACTCTTTTCTCAAATAATTTAATAGTTCACAGATCTCTGTAGACAAGTAAGATTAGGCTCAAGAGCAGTAACATATAGCTCCGTTAATACACAGCAGGTGTGTGTGTGTGTGTTGGTCTAGTGGTAGAGTGGTTAATATCTGAGGTCAAAAGGTCACAAGTTCGAGTCCACCGTCACGCAACCTTTAAATTTAAATGGTCACAGATAAAAAAAATGCACAACAGACTCGAGGGTGAGAAGTACCTGAAGCACAGAAATTTTTGCCTTGAGATCAGCTTTTGTTGCAGAAGAAACAGATGCTCCTTCCACACGACTATTTAAGGAAGTTACTTTCTGAGAAGTAATTAAGAAAGAAAAAAAGTCAGCTCATAATATCAATAATAGGACATAGAAAAAATTTATTTTAGTGATGGTAAAAAACAAAAACGAGCATATATTAGTCTTTACAGGAAAATGAGTCTTCAAGAACATGCCACTTTAGCAGAGAGATTGAGTGTTCAAATTATAAGATGTGACAGGATTGCATGTCAAAGTTTCAGGCTAGACAAACAAGGGAAGTAGCTATCCAACAATCCCAGCATATTACTGACACATATTTCAAATCTAAAATACAGGAACCTGCTCCAGAATGCTTCCTTCAGTTTTGGATGCTTCATTTATTTCTTGCTCAAGTGATGACGCCAGTTCAAAAGCTTTGAAAGCATAATCCAATGTGACTGCTGTAACTCTACGGATTCCTTTAGCAATTCCTTCCTCTGATAAGAGTGCAAATGCTTTGGCGTCCCTTGTATTTGATATATGTGTCCCTAAATGAGCATGTCAACTTTATTAACCCAGCAAGAATTCGCTGTAAGAGGTGATCAAAGTCCTTTATTTACCTCCACATAACTCAGCAGAGATCGATAACCATTCCTCACTTTCAGGATTTGCAAGTAAATCCTCCACTTTGCGACCAACTGATACAATCCGAACAGGGTCAGGATACACCTACAAAAAAAAGAAAAAGGAGGGATGAAAGACAAAACATAAGCAACCACCAAGATGGTCTTCAAGTATAAAAATTCTACAAGCTTACCTCCCCAAAAACAGCTCTTAGACCATTTACACGTTTTGCATCAGCCAGCTTAGTCTCCTTTGCGAAAACATCCAGTTCAGCCTTAATCTGCTCGTTCACAATGGACTCAATTTTTCTTAGTTCCTCGGGTTTCACAGGCTTCCCTGTAAAAGATTGTGGGAGAATCAGTTGCTAAAATAGGGAATGCAAAAAATTAAAACTGGAAAAACTAAAACGGGTAAGCTTACCATGAGAAAAGTCATATCTCAGCTTCTCAGGAAGAACAATGGATCCTTTCTGGTCGACATGGTTACCAAGTACCTCCTGCACTTATCACAATGTTTTGAAGGCTAATTTCAAAAATAAACAGGACCCCATGTAGAGAGCAAGTTTCTGTTCGGGCCTTACCCTTAGAGCAAAATTCAACATGTGCGTGCAGGTATGATTGGGAGCAATCAATTTCCGTCTATCATAGTCAACCTGTTCAGCCCCAACAAGAAAACTACTTAAAGGGCAAACAAAAGTACCTAATTTGTGGGTATTTAAACGACCATGATGAAAATTTTAAGCATAAAATAAGGTATCACCTTACAAACTACTTTATCGCCAATGTAGAGCCTGCCAGTCTTTCCTCTAAAAGAACCAATATGAATAACAAACCCACCATAAATCTGAACATTACTCACTTCAAAAGCTCCATCAGGGCCTTCAATTATTCCTGTATCATATATCTACAAGACAAAATACTGAGCGAGTGAATACAGAACTGTGCTCCAAAACCCAGGATGATTTTGCATTTACACAAAAAAAAAGGCAAGGATAATTATGAAAAACAGAGTAGAGAGATATAATTGCCCAACACAAAAGGAAAACTCACTAAATTCATGCGAGAAAACTTTACCTAGGATAATGATTTGTATATTATTGGTGTTCGTCAACTATGTTTGTGTCTTGCAGACCATCTCACGAAATCTTGCATTATAGTCTAACATAGTTAAAAACAATTACAGTTCATGCAAACACACTTCAGTCTACGACGACCAATCGATCAATCTTGGGTAACCACCAGTGAAGTTACAGTGAGTTTAATGTGATTATGTTAACTAGGAAAACAAGATTAACTTTCTTTAAAAGCAAATTTGAGAGCCAATCTGACACTTAAGTAACAATTATCCACCACAGCAAATTGAAAAATGTACTGGACATATTTAGCTTCTAGAAATAACCAAATTAGGAGCTCACACTCTGAAGGTGAAAACCAATAAGTGGCACCTGTGACGACCAGATGAAATCCATAGAAGATAGATGTTTACCTGACCACCTTGCTCAGCATAAAAACTAGTAGTTTCAAGGATTAAGCCAACTTCTTCACCAGGAACAACACTTTCAAGGAATTCACTCCCAGTGTAAACAGCCTTAATCACACTTGTGTGGTCCTTGAAAATCAGAATGCAAAAAAATACAAGTCCAAAATGAATTATTTATGGCCCCAGACCAACATGGTAATAAGATTTATTTGTAGGAATGCAGACAGACACAAAAGCCAGTAGCAAGAACGATTGAATGCAGCTAATTAACATGATTACAAACCTGAAACCAAGTAAATTTGAATGAGTCATCTGTAGCAGAAACCCCTTTCTTGTGCAATGAAGCAGTAGCATCGGCATCCATGGCAATAACAGCACCAGCTTGCTAGAAAATCCACAGATAACTTTTAGCATAACCATATTCAGAGGAAACATAATCTTTGGAGAAACAACTGTCAGGTACTTCTCTCAGTGCATCAATATCAAGAATTATTCTCTAAACTTGCTTATGAAAAACAATTTTGCAGCAAGGACATATTTCTAATTCAAGAACTTTAATTATGAGTTTCTTAAAGAATCATTAGAAAAATATCTCTGAAGAAGAAGAATTTTTTTATTAATTGTAAGTAGTGTGTATTATCACCTTATTCTGTGCACTCCTTGATCTTTCTCGTGCTTTATTCATAGCTAGATTAAAGCCTTCCACGTCCACAGTCAAGCCTCTTTCTTCGGCCATCAGCTGATGGACATAAGTTGTTGGTCACAATCAAAAGAACAAAATCATTTTCACACAGAAAATTGGGCAATCACCTGAGTTAAATCCAAAGGAAATCCATAGGTATCCCACAAGTCAAATGCATCCTGCAATTAAATGAAAGTTTGCAGTTAGAGGCTAAAAACCAATTTTCCTGATTGCAACAAAGGCTAGTAGACCAAACGTATTATATAGTAGATGTTTTCACTTTGCAGGACACCACAACTACGCATGTGTCTATTCAATCAAAATCTGCACAGCAGATAGGTGAGAATCAAGAAAGTTGGGGCAAGAGCATGAAAATTATCCATGTGGAGGTAGTCTGAATAAATGAGAACATAAGAGAAAGTCAAGATGTTTTAGACATAGGTGTGAAGCCCTTCCATGCCTTGACAAGGAGTGCAGAAAATATAAAATCATCTCCTTAATTAAGTGAGGAAGGAAAGACCTAAAAAGAATTGAAAACAAATTTTAAGAAAAAGAAAATTATCCTAAGAAATTACAAAATGAACGCAGTGGCAACATATGATCGATATATGCTACCCACATAATGGGATAAATGGTTGGTGCTTGCTGTTGCTGCAGATGAGAAGAGGAATTCCAGGAAATCTGTTTAGGACTTGGGTCATTTCAGATAGATTGCATCTGAGAAATATGGAGCTCCATGCAAGGTCATAAAAATATAATGCAGCATGCATGCTAATGCAAGAAATTGAGTAACAAAAGAAACACTTTCAGGTGACTATAGAGTGCCTATGTGGAAATGAGTAATGATGTATGAGTAGTATAGAAGCTAGATTGGCCTTCACACAAGAGAGGTTGATAAAAGCACCAAAATTATTATAACTGGATAGAGATGAATGACAACAAAACTGGCTAATCACTTGCCTGTCCACTAAGTGTTTTCCCTTGGACTTCTTGAGCAGCCTTCTTAAATTTCTCAATTCCCTATTGAAGAAGCAGACCAGAGCATTAGAATAGATTCATAATTTCTTCTAGGGGATCCAAACCAGTATCTAAACAAAAATGACAAAAGGGAATGAAAATTGAAACAAAATAAAGGAAATTAATAAACATACTTTAGTCAAAGTCCTGCCAAAACTGGCCTCTTCATCTGCAATGATCTCCCTAATCTTCACGGCATGTTCTTTCAGCTCCGGAAAAACATCACTCATGACATCCACGACAACTTGCACCAGCCTTTTCACATAACAAAATAATAGTATGAGAAGCAATAAACAACCTCGATTCTACATTATGCAACAAATATATATGTAAGACCACAATCGAGGAAATAGGGGTGGAGTATATAGTGGAATATCTTGACGATAGAAAAGTACAGTACATAATACAAAGGCTATATTGAGGGAGGGACAAAAACGAAAAATGAACAATATGGTAAATGTGTACCCATTGAAGAAGCCTGGCTGAGCTTTCAGGACTTCAGTGCCATATCTGACAGCTCGCCGAAGGATGCGCCTCAACACATATTCACGCCCATCATTACCTGCAGACCAAGATATCAGCCTCACATCCAGTAAAAGGACACTGCTAGCATATGTCATTTTGGCATCAGCCTATTGTGTAGAAGGAGGTAGAGAACAAGAACTTGAAGTGCACTTATATTACTCCCTCCATCCCATTTGACTTGGCATGTATTCCTTTTTGAGCTATCCCACTTGACTTAGCCTGTTTTCTTTTTGAGTAATCACTTTACACTACATTAAATATGGGTCTACACACCTTTACACTACAATCTTACTCTCTTAAATAACCATGCCAAATATCAATATTACTCCATTTCTAATAGCAGCAATTCAATTAAAGTTACCAAATGCTACAAAAACAAGTCAACAAACTCTAAGGATGTGTTATCTTTGGTTGTAAATATATAATGAGAAAATGAAGGATAAAAAAAATTCTCCCTATAAATACCTCCTTTCTTTTCCCTCAGTTTCTACGAAAGAGAATTTCACCCTTTCTCATTCCTCATTTTCACTCCAAGGAGGGATAATATTATCACCCCCTCAATATATCAACCTATTAACTATTCTACCCAATATGGTCCACGACTTTAATTTAACCTAAACTACCTTATCCACTAAGGTAGGTCCCTTTCTCCACTCACATTACACTCAACTACAAGTCTACAATTGTTAAAACTCGTGCCAGTCCCTCCTAGGACTATTTTTAAAGGACAGAGGGAGTAGTTTTAAAAAATAATTTCCATGCACATAAGTTGATAAATAGAATTCTTAAAAATAATTCAACATTCAAAATTTGGTTCCTACACTTCTATAGCACTATTTTTCGTACTTGCGTAAGTTAATTTGATAAAATAAAAGGATTTTTCAAAAAGAAAAAAATAGAAACTGTCTGAACCACCCAACCACCTCAGCCAGCACTACAGACTGGCCCACATGGGCCACATAATGGTGGGGCTGGTGTGCCCAGTGGTCCTAGCCCACTCTGGCAGCTTTGCTGTAGGCACAGACAGTTCTATCGGTGATTGTGGGTTAGCAAAAGCATGCAACCAATGTAGCATGAAAGCGCAGGAAATGCCCGTTCATTTCATGCAGGCACAAGATGAACCTGAAGATGCCACACTTGGAGAGGAAAAGATAAAAAGGAAAGGAAAGAAGAAGAAAGGAATGCTGCTGTAAATAACACATTTAGAACACATTTATAATTTATAATATTAATAGAAGTCAATCCAGACATCTTTTACAGAAGATCCCAAACGTTAACCATAGGAAAGACTGTCCACATTACAACTTACAAGGACTAAAAGTAAGTAAATGAGTTCATTACAGTTCAGAAGGGACAAGATAATAAGAAAGTTACGAACAACAAAAACTTCATGATTCTCATCAATGTTTGCTGGCAACTTCACAGATAAAAGCGAATGCAAAAGGCATTAATCTTGAGTACCATGAGAACAAAAAAAATACTTGTGCTTCTCATGCCATCTAAAAAGATTCACATGACAAGCATAACCGTGCAGCTATATATTGACATTTTTCAAACAAGTTCAGAAATTCAGATGCCAAGAGTTCAGAAATATGTTATTGCTGGAAATAAGAATGAGAAGTACACAATGTCTCAGGCACTACAAGTTACAACTTATGAACTAGGCACATCAAAAATCATGATTACAAACATTAGTACTTCACCTGGACAAGAACCATCAGCAATAGCGAATGAAATTGTTCTAATGTGGTCAGCAACAACCCTGTAGGCCATGTCAACTGTGTCTACGTCATCACGTCCAACTTTTCCAGTGTACTGGCGGGCTTTAGTTGCCTACAAAGATTAGAAATTACTTAGAGACCACAAATACCTACCCATGAATATTTAAGTAGAAAATAACAGAGATTGGGAGCAAAATCCCTTATTATTTTCTAAGACTCATGTCTTAGTGTATCAGAACATATTTCACAACCTTTAACATTTAAAACATGAAAACTTCTTATTATCTAAAATGATTCTTCAGACTGAAAGAAGTTTAGTTTACCAAGACTGAGATATTCCGATTTACCTGTTGTATTGCATCAAATATGGGCATGAATATATCAGTATCGTAATTGCTCATCTTATTTTGAAGAATAGAAGTTAATCTTTCAAAACCCATCCCAGTGTCAACGTGTTTCGCAGGCAGAGATTTCAGTACTCCATCAGCTTCCCTGTTAAACTGTAATGTGCAATCAACTCAGTTGCTGAAACCATGAGCAAATAAATACCCCCCCCCCCTCCCCCCAACTCAAATAGGATAAGATTTTAAGAATTACCTGAATAAACACAAGATTCCATATCTCAATCACTGTAGGATCATCATTGTTCACAAAGGATGCAGCATCACGTCCGCCAATTCTATCAAAATGGATTTCAGTACAAGGTCCACAGGGTCCAGTATCCCCCATTTCCCAAAAGTTGTCCTATTCAAAGTAGCATAAGATAAAGAAATTTAGTGAATATAGAAATTAGACATCATTTAGATTGCTAGATAAACTGAATGCAATGTAGAACACTAAATATACAAATACATATAATTAACAATAGGCACATGAATGCAAATATGTACTAGAACTTAGAAGAACTAATTCAGTATCTTAATGTTCTGCTCCAAATTCAGATGTGTCCATGGTATCGGATCCACTTCAAGCATCCATTTAAGCGAGATCTTTCCAAATTGTTTCATGACAGTTAACATCAAATTTAGCTATGAATTCACAGGTACAAAGATATATAGCTACATATGCATGCACATTTATAAATAAGTAAAATCATGCACAGTGCAGACAAACTAAGGGGAACAAGAGAAGAATTCATACTTTACAACCAAAAGGTAAGACGCGATTAGGAGGGAGAACTTTGAGCCATTTATCCCTCGCTTCAAAGTCAGCAGGAAGACCAAGTTTCTCATCACCGCCAAAATAGGTGGCATAAATTCGATCGGCAGGTAACTTATACACCTGTTACGAAGTACAACAAATCAAATATAAGTGGAACCAGTGAAATACCAAAGAAGACAACAAAACTCATCTCGGCATACATAAATCTTGAAGGAAGCTTGCCTTGGTAAGAAGCTCCCAAGCCCATTCAATGGCCTCATTCTTGAAATAATCCCCGAACGACCAATTCCCAAGCATCTCGAAGAAGGTGTGGTGGTAAGTATCCTTGCCCACATCATCAAGATCGTTATGCTTGCCACCAGCACGAATACACTTCTGAGTGTTACAAGCACGTTTGAGTTTGCTTAACTCCGTGTTAGGGTCAACCGTGCCCAAGAAGATCGGCTTGAACTGATTCATACCTAACCAATACAATCAAACACACACCAGTAACAAAAAAAAAATCAGCATCTATAACTTAGGCTGCCTTCGGATCACAAATAGCTACTCCACTTCAAATTCTGTATAACGCTTTCACTGACACCAATTTGAGCAACTAATCATTCAAATCCAAAACACATCCAATTAAATAGAACTCCGAATTGCAGAAAACACACATATTCGAGAAGCGAAAATTTACCAGCATTAGCGAAGAGAAGAGTGGGGTCATTATGGGGAACAACAGGGCTCGATATCCAATTGACATGAGCTTTGTCCTCGAAGAATTTGAAGAATGTTTCCCTAACTTTCTTCGCCGGCCACTCGATTTCAGTCGCCTGAGACCCCATAGAATGCGTTGATGATGATTCTTCCGCCGCAATAATACTGCTGCGGCTGCTATAGAAGTGAGCTGGCAGGAGAAGCACGAGACTCCGGGGTGTGGTAGTAGCAGCCGGCGGCCGAAAAGGACGAGGTGATGGCGGCGGCGGCGGTAGCAGCGGAAGTTTGAGTACTCTGCGGAGTGGTAACGCCAAAGAGGAAATGTTCCAACTGCTACCTTTGATAGCGTAAACCCTCATCCATTCCCTTGTTTTGCCACCCTCAACTATATTTATAAAATAAGTAACCTTTTTTCTACTTCTTTTTTTTTTAAGGTAAGGGTGCTATTGCTACAGGTATATATTTATAGCGCCAATCAAATTGTCAATAGATACGTAACAACCCAAATTATATTAGTACTCCATCCGTCCCAGTTGAAATGTTTTGTTTCTTTTCGACACAGAAATTAAGAAATGTGTATAAAGTAGATAAAGTGGGTTGGTAGAAATTATTTAAATATTAAGTACAGAGAGAGAGTGTATTGTCAAAAAAAAAAAAACAGGACATTTCAAGTGGGACAACCCAAAAAGAAAAACAGAACATTTCAGCTGGGACGGAGGGAGTATTTGTGTGTGACAACTATGTGCGCTTGTGGTGTAAAAGTTTATAGTATTAAAAAGATAATTTATAATTTAAAATTAATTTGAAAATTAAATATTGTAATTTTGCAAATATCAGAATAACTTAATTTAAATACAAATATGAGTATTAAATATAGTTAGTTTGTTTCTTTCAATTATTGAAATAATAGTAGAACCAAAAGTGTGTAACTAAAATATATGAGTATGTATTACAATATATATACCGTTCAAGTCATTATTTTTTTTAAATCGAGAATCGATTCAAGATAAATTTTAACAAATATATTTCAACAACACAAATAAATAATTAACTCAATTATCTTATAAAAAATTATAAATATAATCATAGTTGAATATAGAAAAAAATGAAGATATTATGAAAAAGTAAACAAGTTAAGGAAAAAAATAAAAATAAAAATTTGAAAAAATGGATTTATTCAAAAAAAAAGGAGAAAGAAAGAGTGAATTTTTTACAATTTTAATCTTTAAATAAATATAAATTTTATATTTAAAATTATGATATATATATATAGCAAAATAAATCATATATTACGTGGCGTTATATAATCACTCCATTCTCATTTTCATCAATTCTCATTCATTCTTATTTTTTTTCTATCCAAAATAACCAAAACATACTCATCGTGTCTTTGCCTTTGAAATCATTGACCCACTCGTGATCGACTGTAAACATGATGTGTGTGTTTTGGTTATCTTGGACGCTTGGTGTGACACCCAAATCTAATTAAAATTTAAATGTATATTTGTGCGTAAAAACTATGAATATAAATAAATATTTAATGAGAAAATCATGAAATAAATTTTTATTTAAAACATTTTACTCAAAATAACATCTTTAAGTAAAGCTAAATACAAAATATTTGATTCACCATTCGACCTTCCACGCGCCTCCGACCTTAGAAACTTGAAAATGTTAAATATGGGATGAGCATATAAAATATACTCAGTGTGGGAACATGCAATCATTGTCTACGTTAACAAAATGGTCAACACATACGTACTGCACTGTAATACTGATAACTGAAATTCGCACGGTGGCATACCAAGGACTTTAATGTCCTGGATCCATTGAGCAGGCCCCTGTCGAATAGGTTGCAACCTTAATTGTAACATGAAATCGCATTGTGGCATACTAAGGACTGTGAAGTCCTGGACCCATTGAGCGGGCCCCTAGCGATATAATTTAATTCACATGTGGTAAACATATAATATTAAAATGAACAACAATTAACCACAGATATGTATTAAAATAAACCCTACACTTAAAATTTGAACTTAAAAACTAACTGCGAGAATTTAAAGTTCACATCCTAGTCGCGCCGCACCTAATTACAAAGTAGGACAATACTTATAAAAGACTAAAGAAAGTTAAATATAATAATTATAATATATGTATATTTGTGAATGTGTGTGCGTGTGTAATCTACATATATATAAACGTATAAATATTATTTACCTTTCACAAATGATGAAGAACTTATTTGATTTTGGTATCTATGCCCATTAGAGGTGTCGAACTGTATCGGGCTAGCCCGGCCCGAAATTAAATCGGGCTACAAAATTCTAGGCCTAGCCCAGTCCCTCTCGGGCCATCAGGCGGTCGGGTCAAATCGGCTCTTTTTTTGTTGGAATGAGAAAAATTTATCATATTTTGATTATAGAACAAATCAATGTGAACAAGAAATTGAAAAGATCATTCATTTGCAAAATATTACAAATCAAATTCTTAATGCTTTTGTAGATACAAGAAAAGTGACACAATCTCACATACATGCTCCAAATACTCCAACTAAAATTGATGTCCCTGAAGGACAAATACTTTGGCAGCAAATGAGTCTAAAATTCTATGGTGTAACCATGTGAAAGACTAGTTCTATGTGGAAACTAATCTAAACTTAAATGGAATAACTTAAGTGAAACCTTAATCTCATGACATTTCTTCTACGTTATAACATATCTATGTTAAACGTTGCTATCTTATCATTTCTTACTTAAATCGATCAAGCGGAGCTTTCACGACTAACATTTCTAAAGTATCCTTGGGTAGTACTCAAACGGTTTGTAAGAGACTCATCATTCATATCGTACAGGCAGTGGACCTAACACGATAACAGAAAACTTTTCATTCATTTAATCATTTGTTTCTTTTGAAACTTTTAAACATATGGACAATAAATGCCCCTTTCATAAAATTTTTCTTAAGCCGGAAAGATTAATGGAATCTGACTCGACCATAAATTCATTGATTCGTTAAGGGCTCGGGTAGTCCCAAACACGACATACATACATACATTGGTTATATGAGTTAAAGGCTCAAAATAACAATATGAAAGGGATAAGCAATTCATATAACATCATCCATTGAAAGCGCGCACTTCTTAAAAACTTTGAAAGCATTTAAAATCATTGAAATTTTTAAGTCGTACCTTTTGTTGCGGCAGTGTGACGGCGAGCTGAGGGTCAACAAATTTTCTTAGAAGCCTAGAGGTACTATTCTAGACTCGACATTAGAAGCTTACGATTATCAGAGACATGAAAGAAAACTTATGCTCTGATACCATTCTGTCACACCCCAATTCTTGAAGGAATAAACTATAATCGGGGTGCGATTAAAATCATAGAAATGAACAAGGGAAGGACCTTGTGAAATTCAAATAATAGGATAAGAAGTCGGGCAACGCCCTTTGAGTGAAGAAAGACATAAATCAACTGATAGTAATCAATTAATAACATTCTAAATCTTAGGATCACAAGTTTGGTTTCATGCTTCTGATAACCAATATTAATTAACATAGTGCTAGAGTTGAGAGTCTAAGCTCGATAAGAAACATAATTTAGAATCTTAACATAAAAGTCTCCAGTTAGAGAAACAAAAGATAATAAGAGCTAGTGCAACAGCGGAAGACAAAATACGGAGTTGAACCCTAGCCTCAGCTCTGCCCCGTCAGCACCGACCAATCAACCTGAAAACATTTGAAAGTAATTTTGGGCTAAGTACTAATGTACTTAGTGGGCTAGCATTTTTATAAACATTTCATAATCATAAGAGCAGTTTATCCAATTATACTTGACATGACTTAGAAGGTTTTAAATTGAAATAACTTCTAAGCATGTTAAAACATTTTATTATATTGCGCGCAATTGTCACACTCCCTTTCCGTTACTCGCTGTGATCCCGGACCTTTTAGCCACCGACGGATCCATTACTCCTGCTTTACTTGAACTGAGGGCGTAACCCAGTCAAGTTCCCATTTGGGACCCAATGCTCCGGAACACATCCCGTCGAGCACCCTTATAACGCCTCATACATGATTAGTGCCCGATGGAGATCAACCCACCAGGTCAGCTAATAGGTGTACACAATTCTCAAATAACGTGTTAGGTCAAGAGAGAACCTCGATCGATTCATTGTTGCGAGCCTTAAACAGAGCAGAGTGCACAAAATATTTTATCGGATAAACAGTTTTCATTTCATTGAAACATTTAAGCTCAATAGCTAAACCATACATTTGGAAAATAAGCCCACCTGAATAGGCAAAGCCTGTCGTTTATTCTTAACTCTGAATTGGTATAGCAGTGCTAGTCCTCACGATCCACAAAGCCTACAAGAAATCTATAATCTTAATAGGTCTCCCGAATCTAATCTTAAGTCATAGTGAAGTGCTTATCATCCTATGATTCACTTAGCCGGGTTTTCATATTTTAATAATTAAATATTTAAGAAAATAAATTCTTGAGTCAAGGACACCAACAATATCCTTATTCGATTTTTAATAATAAAACCAATTTAATCATAAATGATTCTATGTAAAATGTTTGATGCAAAAATTAATTCATGCTTTAACTCACATAATTAAATAAATATATTTAACATATGCACATAATAAGAAAATACTATTATGCAAACTTTTTCAAAAATAATTAATTTAAACCCAAATTAAAGAATTAAATTGATAAATCAATTAAAGAAGTCTAACAATTAAATGGAAGCCCATGTTTTTGTTTTAAAATTCGCAGCCCAAAAATAAAAAAAATGGCAGCCCAAGTTTAAATAAAATGAGTCCCAACCATTTAATTAAACACTGGCCCAACTGAAAGAAAAATCGGCCCAACAGCCCAACTCCATCCTAGCCCAAACCTAAGGCCCAACACTCCCTCCCCCCTTTCTTCTTCCCCCAGCCGCACAACACTCACACACACCCTGCAGAATCATTCTCGCTTTCTCTCTAGCGGCGCAACACACACTCACGCATACACAGACGCGGCGCGGCTTCTCCGGCGAAGCAGCGAACCAGCCGCCACCGCTCCTCCCTCTCTTCCACACCCCGGCACGCACAACATCACTCTCCCTCCCTCTCGCTGAATCAGTCCGGCGACTACAGCAGGAAAGCTGCCGCCGACCGCCTCCCTCTCTAAATCGGCGGCCGCAGCAGCTGACAAGGTCTACCGCCGCCGCCTGACGTCCCTCGAAACAGACCAGCGAACAACAGCAGACGAAGCCCACTGCCGCCGCCGAACGCCCTATGAAACTTCCTCTCTGTCACTCCCCTCCGTCCGTCCTTGGCTGGGCAGCAGCGGCACCACCGCCGCCAAGCCCAGCCTCCCTCATCTCTCTCCGACGACGACGCAGCTACAGGCTGCGCCTCCGCCTCCGGCCTCGCCTTCTGTCAGACCGCAGAAATGGCCGCTGCTACCACCCATCTACCCCTTCATCCTGCTCAATTCCGATCGACAGCAACTGCTCTTTGCAGCCACCGTCGCCGCCCAGACTCTACTCGACTCGAGGCAGCGGCCCGACTCAAGCATCGCAGTTTAAAAACAAGGAATAAAAATCAAAGTTTCAAACTCAACTTCTTCTCCTTTTATCTCAAACATGCATCATATATGTATGTATATATGCAGATATATATATAAAGCTTGTATCTTCAGTTATGGGGCTGCTACTCATGCTTGTTGGTTTGTTAAGTTGTAGAAGTAAAACAGCATACATAGATAGGATGCATCGTATTGCCATTTATGCAGAGGGAATAAGTTGGAGTTTAGAAGGTAAAACCTTGATTGAATGAATTCTGCTATATTATGTGGTGATCTTGTTTCTGTTTGAACTTCGTTGCTGGGGTGAGGAATTAGATGAATAAGGGGGATATTTAAGGGAGTAGGATGAACATGTTAAGTTAGGAAGCGTGGGTGAAGGAGTCAAAAATGGTAGGGAGCGTGCAAAAGAGTGGGCGCATGTTGAGATGGGTGAAGGAGTCAAAATGGAGGTGCTGTACTTGGCAGCTAGGAAGCGTGGGTTGGGCTTTTATTTTTGGGCTTAATTATTAACAAGGAAGGCTTAATTAAAATTAGGGCCCAAAATAATATTTGTCAAAGCCCAACACATTTAAATAATTAAAGCCTAACATAAATTAAATCATGTAGTATTAAAATTAATATTAGCATATAGAATTAATCACATTCATATAATTCAATTTATGCAATGCACAAAAATTCAAAAGACTAAATTTTATAAAAGCTTTTGAAAATAATTTTGTTGGAATAAACTCATTTTCATTTCTCCGGCATAAATCATCTTAATCTAAGTTCAAAATAATTCTAAATTTAATATAAATAGGCGGGGTGTTACATATATATATATATATGGGTCATTAGCTTATTATATTTAGATAATTACATGATGTATATAGATATGCACCATTAATTTTTATCTAGACTATTATGCGCCCACAAAACTCTGTAAGAAAGTATCACATATGGATGACGCGGGTTTTAAGAAAAGGTTGGTAGATAATGTGTTGAGTAAAAATGATTGATATGATATAAAGGTTTCGAGAGAAAAAATTTAAAGAAGAGTATCACATAGCTCAAGGTATGGTTGATGAAACGGGTATAGTTTGGAGTTTGATATGATATTTATCCATAAAAATATAATAGTTTAATTATTTTGATATAATGAATATTAAACTAATATATATATATATATATATATATATATAATTATTTCAATTATTATAAATAAATAGAGTAACCAAAGATGATGACATTTGATCAATTATTTTAGTTTTTGCATTAAGCAAATGAATTCATTGGGGCGAATTAAGTCTAACAAATTATAATACTTTCAAACAAAAATAATAAGTTTTTAGTCCAAAATATTATAAAGAAATTACATGCAAATACAATTTAGGCGGGAAAATTTTATAGTTGTAATATATATGTGGAATGGATCATGTAGATCTCACCCCTTAGGGCGTGTTTGATATGGTTTATAGGTAGGATAAATTAAATTAATACAGGTTAGTGTGATGTTTGATATCATGTTCTATTAATGTGGTCAACTCCTACTTAATCCTACTTCTACATGTTATTTTGTGGGAATAACTCATACTAATAATTCGGCCTCCCCCCTCGGATAACTTTAATACTGCGAAGTTGGATAAAAATTATGCTACCCTTCCTCACGCATATCGAT
>NW_026651438.1:0-10000 GCF_028751815.1 Salvia miltiorrhiza | reverse complement strand
GCAAATGCCCAAGTAATGGTGGACACACATGATATTTTTTAAATTATATGAGGATAGTTTTTGTATTAGATGATATAATCCAACATAATCCTATGGATATCAAACACAATATAGGATTAAGTAGCCATGATATCAAACACCCATGAAATAATATAAATCCACAATAATCCACACTAATTTCTCAAGATAATTTTAATCATAATCAATCCTAAACTGCAAATCAAACACACACAGAAACTCGAAGCCAGCAGTAGATTTTAATCGATACTTCTTTTTCTCTTTATTTTCTTCACGCAGGGCTTTGTTAATAGCTTTAGCTTCTTTTACAAATAATAAGTCTTCGATTTTTTTTTGTTAGTAATTGATATTTATTTTTTCGCTCATCAGAATCGATGAGGCGCCCACAATACCTTTCCAACTATTTCTATTAAGGTGGGTGTATTCGTTCAGGACTTTAATAGATTTCAGCAGACTTCTAAAATTTGGGTGTATTCGTTCAAGACTTTTAACTTTTAAAAGTCTATAAAAATCCAGAGATATTCGTTTCAGACTTTTAAAAGTATATGAAAATATAGAGGTATTTAAAAATCTATGGACTTTAAAATTGGGATGACTTTCATTGATTTAGTTCAAAAAATACACATGAACAAATATGACCACAAACCACGAGAATTCGGAATTCTTCAGATTATCCAGCGCTCGCTGGGTTCCAGCGGACGCGGCTCAAGAAGCCAGGGCCGGCTAGCACTCAGCGGTCGAGGAAAATAGATTTTAGGGTTCTGTCTGTCCAGCGCCCGCGTGAGCATATATATCTCACTAAGCCAGCGGTCGCTGGGTATCCAGCGGTCGCTGGGTATCCAGCGATCGCTGGATCCCAGCGGGCGCTGGGACTCGGTCCACCGCTCAAGGGCTCGCAACGACCGCTTGTATTTTGGTTTCAAATCCGGAAAAATCACAAGCAATTCTTGTTAAAATCCGTCCAATTAAAATCTTTGCAGATTCCTGTTTAGAATTCTAAAAATCATGAAGACTCTGTGTGAAATCGAAAGAAAATCTACAGAAATCCTGAACGAATATACCCCTAAACTTCCACTAGTAGATTATATATATACCAATCAAGCTATTAATATGTTTTTCGTAGATGTTGGAATAAGTAGTAACTTTGACTTCTATTAGCAGTTTTATTAGTTAACAAAATTTTGATATTTGATTAGTATAGGTTAAAAGCTTTAATGTGATTTATCAAAGTTGGTTTAATTCTTTTAAAGTTTTCGAACTGGGTTTGTCTACAGAATTTTGTTTTTCATATGCTTTTATATATATATAGGGGAGGGCTAAAATAAAAATACTTCATAAAATATAAAAAATAAACAATTTTCAGCCCTTAGATCATCAAGATCTACGGTTGATTCGTAACCCTGTTGGATGAACTCGTGGTCCTGAGTTCGAATCCCAATGAAGTAAAAATTTATTTTTCAAAATTCGTAACCCTGTTGGATGAATTCATACGTATTCTACATAAAATTCGTACATTGAAAAACGTTTTTACTTTTATTTTAAGAAGTGTTTTCACGATAGCCCTTCCCTATATATATATATATATATATATATATATATATATATGTATATATATATATGGGAGGGATCTATAGAGAATTATATTTTTCGAGAGAATGAAGAATAACGAATTAATCTATAAATTTTACGAACAGATCAACATAACTAATGAACAGATGTATTCAGTAAATACGGTAAAAATAGTGAAAATCTCGCCCCTATCAGGATTCGAACTCAAACCAAAAATCTTATTCGTAACTACACATACGGTAAAAAAAATATATATATTCGGTCACAGCCGTCATCAAAATGCATGATCATAAACCAATATATATAAAGTCTCGACCCACCAAAATTGGAAGAGGCTAAGTTGGTTAGTAGCAAGATATATTTACCAAAAACAACAACATATAATACTTCATCATATAATAGAACGGGATAATGTGGAGCTTCATGTCTGCCGTCTTGCCGTCAACTCCTTAACCTGAAAAGAATCATAAATAATAGGGTATGAGTGTGCAAGCACACTCAGTGGGGTAAACACTGCAAGCAGTTATAACCAATTGTGTAATGAATCATAACATGTTGAACTCTTATAATTTTTTTACTTAGCTGACATCTTGTGAGACTAGTCTCGGTCCCTTGTGGACCTGACCCCTTGTGGGCCGTTCAGCTCTTTGATCCCTTGTGGATCCGACCCCTTGTGGGTCCCCATTAGTTCATATGAATGACGCACAACACAACAATGATTATAACCATGTAACAACTACGCTTACAGATAAAAGTAAACCCCACCTTAAGTGATTGAATTCAAACCTCTTCAAGCTTGTTTCGGTTGTCCTCCTCGAGCCTTGGATGCGCCGCTCCTAGCACTTGAAACACTTTAAACTTAGTTTATTACAAGCACTTATTCTTGAATAAGCTCTCATTTCTTTAAACAATATTTTTAATTTCTCTTGAATATATTCTTGAAAATTCTACAATACACTTGAAGCTGAAGACCATATTTGAAAATTTTATGAATCTACAAATTATAAATTCATAGTTTCAATTACTAGTATAAATTATACTAATCTAACTTCATTATAATCATATAATTTAATTATATAATATACTAAGTTTAGATCACCATAATCCTTATAATTTATTTCAATTATTGGCTAATAATATTAAACGCAAATGTCTTGATTATCTATTTATGTGTTCAAGGTGAAACAATCATCAAAAATCTAATTCAAATTCCCAAATAAAAATTAAAATAAGCATAACATATTAAAACTCATATTCGACACATATGGAGCTACATCTCGACGTCTATTCCGGCCAATTCGACCTTAGATTTCAAGAAGAAAACCTATGATTAGAACGTCTACGACATGAGCTACAAAACCCCTAAACTTATTCTCCCTCACGGCGTTGATTTGACGCCGGAAAGTAGTCTCAAACTCGCGCGGAGACAATCCCGCACAGACCCGACACCCTGACTTGATTGACTCATAACTCCATGGATCTTCTCCCTATATATATATACACACACGATTAGATTGGTTAATATTTATAAGATAATTTATTATGTAATTCATTAGACCAATAATTCTAATGATCTTACAAGAATAAATTTCTATAAGTTTAGACTTTAAAAAAAAAAAGTTCAATTAGGCCCTTATGTATTATTATTTGAATTTCATGTGATTAAGTGCGGTGAAATTAGGATCCTCTTTCAGGTTTTGATTGAATTTATAAGTTTCGACATTAAGGTGAGGGATTATATGCTTGTTATATTCATGTATGTTTGAATACGCTTTTAGTTCACATTTGATTATGCTAGTTCAATTACATATCTATATACATGTTCAGAATATCATGTTCAAGTACATGATCAGAAATTCAGAATATCATGTTCAAGTACATGATCAGAAATCCAGAATATCATGTTCAAGTACATGATCAGAAATTCAGAAACACTTAGAATTCAAAATATGTGTATGACAATGTGTTTTATTAGCATGTTTAAGCGTATGTGAATATGTGCATGGTTCCTCACTGAGTATATTCTCAATATGCTCACCTCTTATCTTTTCAGCTTTGCAGTTCTGGAGTCGAGGTGGTCATGGAAGTCGATAATGACTAGAGATTAAGTATTGTCATTTTTGCATAGAAAGTTTAAGTTGAACTCGATATTATTATTTTACTTTAGTTTACCGTTTTTATTTCATGTTATTACTTTAGTTTTGGCAAGTTGGTTTTAAATTAGTTC
Source organism: Salvia miltiorrhiza (assembly GCF_028751815.1). Classification (NCBI taxonomy): domain Eukaryota; kingdom Viridiplantae; phylum Streptophyta; class Magnoliopsida; order Lamiales; family Lamiaceae; genus Salvia; species Salvia miltiorrhiza. The sequence goes on along the minus strand of NW_026651438.1, from coordinate 6,186 downwards.
AAACTTTCATAGTAAATAAATTTTATTTTAACTATTAGTTCTTCAAGATTTTAAATTGAAAAGTTTATAAAAATCAGGCTGTTACAGAAATAGTCTGGTCGTATGTGGTACAATAGACTGAGCGAGTATCTTTTGAAAGAAGGATACAAGAATAAATATATATGCCCTTGTGTTTTCATTAAGAAAACCGAAAGTGGATTTGCAATCATAGCAATTTATGTTGATGATTTAAATTTAATTGGGACTCCTGAAGAGCTCAATAAAACTATTGAATATTTGAAGAAAGAATTTGTGATGAAAGATTTGGGAAAGACAAAGTTTTGTCTTGGTTTGCAAATGGAACGTATCCGTGGAGAAACGTTTATTCATCAATCCAATATACAAAAAAGTGTTAAAACGTTTTTACATGAATAATGCACATCCATTAGCATCACCAATGGCCGTTGGATCTCATGATACTAAGAAAGATCCATTTCGACCAATTGTAGAGGGTGAAACGACTTGGTCCTGAAGTAGCATATGTAAGTGCAATTGAAGCGTTGACTTATCTGGCTAATAATACTAGACCAGATATTGCTTTTTCTGTCAATCTTCTAGCAAAATTTAGCGTTGCACCCACTTTGAGGCATTGGAATTGTGTTAAACACATTCTACGTTATCTAAAGGTTACCATTGACCTTGGATTATATTATCAAAAAAATTCAGATAATACTCTAGTGGGATATTCGGTTGCAGGATTTTTATCCGATCCACATGAAGCTAAGTCACAAACTGGATACAATTTCACATGTGGTGGAACTGCTATATCATGGAAGTCTGTGAAGCAAACCTTGACTACAACATCCTCAAATCATTGCAATCCACGAATCAAGTCGAAAATGTGTATAGTTGAGAAATGTGATGAGTCATATCCAAGAGTCGTGCGAGTTAACTTCATCAAAGGTCAAACCAACTGTTTTATATGAAGACAATTCTGTTTGCATCACGCAACTCAAGGAAGGATACATCAAAGACGATAAGACGAAGCATATTTCTCCCAAGCTCTTTTACACACACGACCTTCAAAAGGGATGACGATATCGACGTTCAACAAATTCGCTCAAGTGATAATCTGGCGAACTTATTCATCAAGGCATTATCAACATCGACATTCAGAAAGTTCGTACACGAGATCGGCATGCATCGACTCAAAGATATTCAATGATCTCAAGTTCAGGGGAAGTATTTGTACTCTTTTTCCTTCGACTAGGTTTTGTCCCATTGGATTTTCCTAGCAAGGTTTTAATGAGGCAATATTTTTGTTTTAGGGATTGGTCAATCAAGGGGAAGTGTTGTAAATATATCTTCTAGATATATTTTATGTGTGTTGACCAAGAAATCTCCCTAAAACCCTAGCTTCCTACTTGTATAAATAAAGGTCTTTGGCCCTCATATTAAATACACTGAATTCGTATTCTTTTCTCTATTCTCTCTAGTTTATAACAATTACATGTATAACATAAAAATTTTGATTGATCTTCTTTCCTCAAATTGAAAAAAAAAATAGAATAAATAAATAATAAACAGAGTTTCACGTATTATTTGAGTGAAATAATAAGGTGACGTTTGCGCTATTATTGCAATGATCTTCAAAAAGTATATTTGGATTGCAAATCTGCTGATTGCATGTTAAGTGGCTCGACATCGGTTAAAAATTAGTAAAAACATCTAAGTATCTTTTATCCTAATTGCAAAAAATAATACACTATTTATTAAAAAATTACCTGACCTAAAATATTTCATCCACTTTGATTACAATTTCATCAAATTTTATCATCCTAAAGTAATTGGTGCATTATTTATACTAATAACATTAATATATACCATTATGTTAAATTCATAGTTATATAGATATAGATCACTTTCAAAAGTTTATTCAATTGTTAGTAATCTTTCTCCAAGTTCCAACCATGTCATCGTACGTTTGTCTTCGATCTATTTGATATTTTTGAGTTATGATTTGATAACATGACTTTGTTTACCCTTCTCTTCAAACAATCCAGTGTCTTCGACTTTTTAATGTTCCAAAATGTATAAGATATGATCATGAATTGTGCTTTCAATATAGTCATCTTGACTATAATCTCGTTAACCACATAAGTCTCTTGTGTTTTGATGTAGATGTAGAGTTAGAAGATAGAAAAATACTGAAGAGAAAAGTCACAATATGTTTCCTTTTCACCATCAAATATCATATGCATGCTTCACTTAGGAATTCAAAGTTCAAATACGACCACATGTTTCATTGAAAAAAATGTGTCTTACATACTATATTTCCCCTTCGTGAGGCTGTAGAATCTGTATATATTTATTTATTTTCTTAAATAATATATGTCATATATTGTTGCATATTGTTGCATGCAAATAGAGACTCAAAATTGTGAATTTTTGTTTTGATTAATTCATCTTGTTCGCTAAGTTCTTAACACACCGCAAGTGTACGAGTGCAATTGTATACAGTAGCAAGCAAAGTCGTATTCCACAGAGATTGATCAGAGTTGTCGAGAATTTTAAACTAGGTCTCTAGAGTATAACTTTTTTTTCCACGATATCATGATAAAGTAGTATTTGATATTTAGCAAAACATAAAAACCACCAACTTTTAAGAATTGTAAGAGAAACATATGAATTAACTCTAAAATAGAGAAAATGTTTCTTATTTTAAAGCAAATACAATGCGTCTTGTAATTTTAAAGTTTTTTTTTTTTACTTTTGTCCAGTTCAGTAACCATTTTTGTAGCTTGATCTATGGCCGAGGGCTTGGTGGGCGGCTCTCTTGTGTTTGGTTGGCGTTTTCGATGGTGGTTATTAGGGCGTCTCCCGGCCCTTTTTTACAATTCCCTGGTGCGCTACGGACTGGGGTCTGGGAGGTCGGGCCTCTTTGGTTGCTCCGCGGTTGGAGAAGATTCATTGTCTTCGATGGTCGGCGTCGAGTTCTTTTGTGGCTTCTCTCTGCTATTCTTTCTTCGCGTGTGCTTTGGAGGTCCAGGGGAATGTGGTTTGCTTTGGGGCAATGGTCTGGCCGCAGATCTGTTTGCTTTCCTATTCTTCTTGGACCCGTTTTTTTTGTTTTTAGACGGACACTCTTTTTCCTTCTCGGGGTTTTTCCTTATGGTTTTCCTCGGTGATGAGGAGTGATATGTGCATAGTAGGGAAATGGTGTAAACCAGAGAAGTCATCCTCGCCAGAGGAATCGCATATGACAGAGAAGTCATCCTCGCCAGAGGAGGTGTATCTGCCAGAGAGGTCATCCTCGCCAGAGGAGTCGTGCTTACCAGAGAAGTCATCCTCGCCAGAGGAGGTGTATCTGCCAGAGAGGTCATCCTCGCCAGAGATGACGCCCTCGCCAGAGAAGACATTTTCACCAGAGGAGTCACTAAAAGCGCGGGGAGGTCTCCCGCGTAAAACCGAAATTACTATCTTACCCTTCAATGTATTAAAGGGGCTTAGGCCCAATTATCTTAGGGAATGGGCTTGAGGCCCTAAGGATTATTCACATGCTTATAAATAGAGACTTAGTAGTAGATTAGGGGAGGATCATCTCATTTTTACTCATTCATCTCTTGTAAAATGTAATTCTCTCCAAGTATAGTGGAAAAACCCCAAAAACACCCCGTGGACGTAGGTCTTCTCGACCGAACCACGTAAATCCGGTGTCGTTTACCGCTTTCTAGTGTAGGTGTTGGTTTCTCATTTCACCAACTGGCGCCGTCTGTGGGAAAATCGAGCTAAGGCGTGAGATTCATTATTTTTCCGGTCACTGTTCATCACTGTTAATCATCGGGTACTGTTCATCGAAGTTACTGTTCATTGAAGGCAGATCACTGTTCATCGAGAAAAAAAATTGGGGAAATTGGTGAAATTAGGGATGTGGGTTACTGTTCATCGAGGCTAGAAAATCTGGGCAATCCGGGCAATCTCGACCATTACCGATCAAATCGCCGGAGGAGTCCCCTGGTTAGGGGATCTGATTTTTGGGAGATACAGTTCCAATAAAACTCAAGAGTAGAGGAGACATTTGACAGAAAATAGGGGAGCTCGACTGCATTTGGGCGTTAGGGTTTAACAGGAGTACCAATCGGGCGCCGTCATCGCGCTGGTCGCCGGTCGCCGGTCGCCATCGGTCACCGCTGGTTCACCTACACGTCGCGCACCGGCGCCATTACCAGATTCTATTCATCTTTAAAAATCGAAGGGATTCGTAGTTGCTGCTCAATCTGGCTCGTCGAGAAGAGAAAAGGGGAATCGGTGGGGGTTTTTTATTTTCTGATTTCCCAGATTTCTGCGAGAAGAGAGGAGACAACCGAGGAAAAAATCATCCCCAATCCTGTTCTGTGTTCCTTGGAAATCGAAAGTCATTAGCCCCAATAATCATTCATCTATGTGGGGGTTCTTTTTATTTTTTGGGGGTTCCTTGCGAATCCATGAAATCAGCCTATCCGGCGGGCCTCGACGCCTTACCTTGCCAGATATGGAGCTCACCTTTATAGCTAAAGCGATCGAAGAGACTCGCCGCGAGATCACGTCCTCTGCCCTCCAGAATTCACCGACCTCCTTGACACTCACTGCTACTTTATCCCTCCCACTCAGCCTTCATTTTCAATTTCGCAAATGCGAACACATTTTTCATGATTTTCTCCCTCAATGTGAGGGCTCTGACTTCCTTTTGGGTTGTGGATGCAGATATGCAGGGTGCCAGGAGAGGTTTTGTATCTCACCTCCATGAACAACCGATTGGGTCTCTCACGTAATACACATACCAGCCTTCATATGACTGGAGTAATGAGCAGCCTTCGTATCACAACAAAATTGACAATCTCATGGGAGAATCCTTACTGGGTATCATTGCTTAATGGAGTTTCTATATATTCTTACGGTTGGAATAAAACTGGAGTGTACGTGTTTCTATATTTGGGTAGTATCATGTATTTAAATATCACTAGCTTGGATTAAGTGATGTTGGGACTCATGGTAGTTGTTGAAATATGGATGCAGAGATAATCATTATATATATGACATTGGTGAGATAGTTGACTTTCTTGTTCAATTATTGTTAGTTCTTTTACATTGTTGTATATACGAAAATCAATAGGGATCAGGGAGATAGGCATGAAGTTTCAGCTTGTGGGCATAATAGTTGCAAGTTATTTTGAACTGCTGAAGGTTTCCTAAGTATATGCTCTGATCTCATAATTACTCAGTTAAATGCCTATAGATCTCTTTGAACTTGGCTAGAGAAAAGAATTTTGTGGGGATACTCTCCTTGGCTTAGTTATATTCTGTGTTTTGGGGTACTTTAGGTGTGATATGCGATCAATTCGTTGAGTCTTCTAGTACATGAATTTAACTCTGTTTCTGGCAAAATATTTTCGTATTTTATTTTTGCAAATTGGGAAGGTCCATGCCTCTCATAACCTTGAACATGTGCTGCTACTTTCCTCTCACTACTTTGTGATTTGGGTATTGGAACTTGATATTTGATAAATCGATTTTCTTGCTCACGTGTATGAATTCTTGACAAAATATTGAATCGGGAAATGAGTTCATTGGCCATGTATGATTGGGTGTGAATTATTGTACTTAGTTATTTGTGATTGGGTGATTCTAAGAATACGAAATATTTTGTTGAGAATAAGCATATCAAAATAGCTTTGAGCTAGTAGATTACATGATCAAGGTTTTGGATTTTCCCAATAATTGCCTTACAGCCCCGCCTCAGGGGGCTTTCATATTATTACTAATATATGTGCTTAAGAATTCTTGTAGCACAGGATAAGCAAATTTGGGGAATGATTTGAACAATTATGGTAAATACCATAATGTAAAACAGGGTAACCCACTAATAAGTGGCAATTCAGGTACTTCGCTGAACTCTATCAATGGAGAAAAACATGATTGAGATATATTTTTCCTTGTCACTTAGAAAAAATCATGATTTATATGATCTTGGGATTTGAAAATTTGAATGAATTCATCGGGATATAAATATGGGACTCAAGTTGTGGCAATGGATTATATGATCTAGGGTTCGAATTCTCTTTGCAGCCCTGTCTTAAAGGGGCTTTCATATTTATACTTATGTCTGTGCCTAAGAGATCTTGTAGCACAGGGAAATTAAATTTGGGAAAGCTTTGAACAAAGTATGGG